>NW_026651371.1:0-151373 GCF_014773155.1 Arachis stenosperma
AATGGAGTAAGCTTAGAGTGGAAGTCCAAACCTTCAGACAGAATGGAGAATCCCTCTATGAAGCTTGGGAAAGATACAAACAATTATCAAAATGTCCCTCAGACATGCTTTCTGATTGGAGCATCATAGGTATTTTCTATGATGGTCTCTCTGAACTATCCAAGATGTCTTTGGATAGCTCTGCTGGAGGATCTTCATCTGAAGAAGACGCCTACAGAGGCTCAGGAACTAATTGAGATGGTTGCAAATAACCAATTCATGTACACTTCTGAAAGGAATCCTGTGAACAATGGGACTATCAGAGAAAGGAGTTCTTGAGATTGACACTCTGAATGCCATACTGGCCCAGAATAAGATATTGACTCAACAAGTCAATTTGATTTCTCAAAGTCTGTCTGGAATGCAAAATGCACCTGGCAGTACTAAGGATGCTTCACCTGAGGAAGAAGCTTATGATCCTGAGAACCCTTCAATGGAAGAGGTGAATTACCTAGGAGAACCCTATGGAAACACCTATAATTCTTCTGGAGAAATCACCCAAATTTCTCATGGAAGAATCAAGAGAGACCTCAACAAGGTTTCAACAACAACAATGGTGAAACAGGTTTAGCAATAACAAGCCTTTCCATCATCTTATCAGCAACAGACAGAGAATGCTAAGCAAAATCCCTCTAACTTAGCAACCATGGTCTCTGATCTAATCAAAACCACTCAAAGTTTCATGACTGAAACAAGGTCTTCCATTAGGAATTTGGAAGCACAAGTGGGACAGCTGAGCAAGAAAGTTCTGAACTCCCTCCTAGTACTCTCCCAAGCAACACAGAAGAAAATCTAAAGGAGAGTGCAAGGCCATCAACATGGCTGAATCTGGAGAGGAAAGAGAGGAAGAGGACCACTGAGGAATACCTCAAGGGGTGCACTAACCTCCACTGAGTTCCCCAATGAGGAACCATGGGAATCTGAGGCTCAAAATGAGACCATAGAGATTCCATTGGACTTACTTCTGCCTTTCATGAGCTCTGATGAGTATTCCTCCTCTGAAGAGGAGAGTATGTCACTGAAGAGCAAGTTGCTAAATACCTTGGAGCAATCATGAAGCTAAATAACAAGTTATTTGGAAATGAGACTTGGGAGGATGAACCTCCTTTGCTCACCAAAGAACTGGATGACTTGTCTAGGCAGAAATTACCTCAAAAGAGACAAGATCCTGGGAAGTTTTCAATACCTTGTACCATAGGCACCATGACCTTTAAGAAGGCTCTGTGACTTAGGGTCAAGTGTAAACCTCATGCCTCTCTCTGTAATGGAGAAGCTAGGGATCTCTGAGGTACAAGCTGCAAGAATCTCACTAGAGATGGCAGACAATTCAAGAAAACAAGCTCATGGACTCGTGGAGAATGTTTTGGTAAAGGTTGAAAACCATTACATCCCTACTGATTTCATAGTCCTAGAGACTGGGAGGTGCATGGATGAATCCATCATCCTTGGCAGACCCTTCCTAGCCACAGCAAAGGCTGTGATTGATGTTGATGGAGGTGAACTGATCATTCAAGTGAAAAAAAATCCTTTGCGTTTAAGGCTCAAGGATATCCCTCTGTCACCATGGAGAGGAAGCATGAAGAGCTTCTCTCAAATCAGAGACAAACAGAGCCCCCACAGTCAAACTCTAAGTTTGGTGTTGGGAGGCCACAACCAAACTCTAAGTTTGGTGTTGAACCCCCACATTCAAACTCTAAGTTTGGTGTTGGGAGGTTCCAACATTGCTCTGAGTATCTGTGAGGCTCCATGAGAGCCCTCTGTCAAGCTACTGACATTAAAGAAGCGCTTGTTGGGAGGCAACCCAATGATTATATTTTATATATTTCTCTTTGTTATTTTATGTTTTCTGTAGGTTGATGATCATAAGAAGCCACAAAATCCATTGAAAAAGCAAAAACAGAATGAAAAACAGGAAGAAAAACAGCACACCCTGGAGGAAGAATTCACTGGCGTTTAAACGCCAGTGAGGCTAGCAGTTGGGCGTTTAACGCCCAGTCTGGCACCATTCTGGGCGTTAAACGCCAGAAAGGGACACCAGACTGGCGTTAAACGCCAGAAAAGGGCAAGAACCTGGCGTTAAACGCCAGGAATGGGCACCAGCCCGGCGTTTAACGCCAGAAATGGCTCAAACGTGATTTTGAGCAACATTTGGTGCAGGGATGACTTTTCCTTGACACCACAGGATCTGTGGACCCACAGGATCCCCACCTACCCCACCACCACTCTCTCTCTTCCCCCCCATTCACCAATCACCTCAATACCTCTTCCCCAAAAATCCTTCACCTATCAAATCCCGTCTTCTCTTAACCACTCACATCCATCTTTCATAAAACCCCACAAACCTCACCCTTCAAAATTCAAACCACTTTCCCTCCCAAACCCACCCATAATGGCCGAACCCCATCCCCCCTCTCTCCTATAAATACCCTTCTTCACTCCTTCATTTTCACACAACCTAAACACCACTTCTCCCCCCTCTTTGGCCGAATACACTAAGCCATTCCCTTCTCCTCATTTCTTCTTCTTCTACTCTCTTCTTTTCTTTTGCTCGAGGACGAGAAACCTTTTAAGTTTGGTGTGGTAAAAGCGTTGCTTTTTCGTTTTCCATAACCATTTATGGCATCCAAGGCCGGAGAAACCTCTAGAAAGAGGAAAGGGAAGGCAAAAGCTTCCACCTCCGAGTCATGGGAGATGGATAGATTCATCTCAAGGGTGCATCAAGATCACTTCTATGAAGTTGTGGCCTTGAAGAAGGTGATCCCCGAGGTCCCCTTTTCACTCAAAAAGGGTGAATATCCGGAGATCCGCCATGAGATCCGAAGAAGAGGTTGGGAAGTGCTTACCAACCCCATTCAACAAGTCGGAATCTTGATGGTTCAAGAGTTCTATGCCAATGCATGGATCACCAAGAACCATGATCAAAGTATGAACCCGGATCCAAAGAATTATCTTACTATGTGTTCCGAGGGTTACCTGAAACGTATAGCTCGGTCGTCTGGAGAGGCCCGAGGTGGGGGTCAGGGACCCGAGCTTGATATGTAGAGTGGTTGGTGGTTGTACCTGCAATGACACTCCGATGCTTAAGTTAGCATGGGTCCAAGCAGATATGTGTAGAATGTGGAATGTGTGTCATACCTGGGTGCTCCAGTGTATTTATAGTAGTTTGGCCGTGATCTTCCCTGGATAAGATATTCTTATCTTATCTTATCTTTCGGGGTTTTATCCCTATTTTTGTGGAACCGCCTTTGCTAGGCTTTTTCGGCCTTTAGGTTTTGGGCTGCGTTCCTTTTGATGGGCCTTCTTTGCTTTGTTGTCCGAGGTCCGACCTCTAGGCGTGGGCCTTAGGACGAGGTCGGACCTTTCATAGATTTGCCGAGTTGGAGGAGCCCGGTCAGGGTATGAACAGTGCCCCTGCCCGAGTTCGTCCTTTTTTGGAGGTCGAGCTCGGGCATAGTAGTTTTCAAAATTCAAAAATGGCCGTTCCTGCATTTATTGCTTTTTACCGTTTCTCCTCGATTTCCGTTCGGGCTCTGTGAAGGCATTATTTATTCGCTCCCTTCCTTTTTCTTCGTTTTATTCTGTTTCCTTCCTGTTTTTCTAAGTTTCGCCGTCTCCTTTTTCGAGCACTGCTTCTTTTCTCTCTTAGTTCTTCTTCCCCGAATCTTTCCGTGTGCCTTTCCGGGGTTTCCTCTGCGCCGCCGTTTCGTTCTCCTTGCTTCGGAGCTCTTCGCCTTCGTTTTCTTCTTTCCAGGTTTGTTCCTATGTTTCTCTTTTCTTGTGATCATATGCTTCTGTTTTTTGTGTGGCTCTTGTTTGTTTCTTTTTCTTTATGCCTGGGTTGCCCCAAAAAGAGGTGCCGCCATTGCTTGTTGTTTGCATATGGGGGGGCTCTTTTTCGTTCTCTGGTATTTTGTTCCGGGTTGCCTTATTTTCTTCGTTGGGTTTTGTTTCTTGCTTTGCTGAATGGGTTTTTGCTGTCTGCTTTTATGTGATTTTGCTTGCTGTTATATTCTTCTTTGTAGGTAAGAGTTTTATGTCTCGAAGGTTCTTCAAGCGATGTCGACCAAGATTCCAAGTGGTCTTGGTTGGGTAGACCCTCTTCCTCTAAAGTCCCTTCTGTGGTAGATTCTGAGTATTTAGCTAGGTTCCGTAGGCACTGTAGCATATGTGAAAATAGAGAGTCTGAGAGGGATTATGAACTAGTAGCCCCGGATTCTGAGGAGAGAGTGTGCTTCCCGCCCCTAGATAGTTCCGAGAAGCTCTTCTTTTATGCTTATGATTGTTTTTTTTCTCTAAGCTGAGTGTCCGACTTCCTTTTACCGACCTGGAGTCCGAGGTGTTATGGTCTTGTAACCTTGCCCTACGCAGCTCCATCCGAATTCTTGGGCGTTCTTAAAGCTGTTTCAACTTTTGTGTCAGTTTTTGGGCGTCGCTCCTCTATTCTCTTTTTTCCTATTTGTTTGTGTTGACGAAGCCGGGGTCGGGTGGAGGGAAGGTATCCTGGGTCTCTTTAGGGCTAACCAGGGAAGGAAGTTTGCACCCTTTATGATGAGTCCTTTCATGATTTAAGAACTTTTATTTCAAGGTCCGGGCTACTGGAGACGCCCGACCTTTCTTTCTAGATGAGAGTGGGGAGCCTTCCTTCCTCTTTGTTGGCAGGAGAATGTAGTGTCTGCTAAGTACACCTTTGAGAGTCTAGATGAGGTTGAGCAGGCTTTTGTGGGTGTGTGAGCAGTTTATGGGGTCGGGCACTCACTTGGACACGAAGAAAATGTTGGGAGATCCAAGCCTTCTCCGTTCCGAGTTAGGTAGTTCCCGACCTCTCTGAGATTCATCTTTTTTGGTATTTTTGGCTTTGCTTGTTTTGGTGGAATTTCTGTTGTGGTAATCCTTTTCTTTATTTCTGCAGAGATGTCTTCTCAGGCGGATTCCATGAAGTACCTTCGTCGGACGAAGAAGTCTGTGGCCGCTCGGAATATTGAGGCTGGGGGGCTTCTGCCCGACCTTCTCCGGAGAAACTACTGTGGGTGTCACTACTCGGTCAAAGACTATTCCGACTCCCCAGTTCCGAGCTATAAATCAAGATCCTCCGACCTCTGGGCCCGCTACCTCTTCTCCTCCTCCGTTCTCGGGTCCTCCTCCCAAGAAGCAGAAGACCTCTCAAGAGCTTGCGGGTTTTAACGATAAGGATTTCGATGCTCTTGGTTGGATTGAACAGCATATTCTCCCTCAGACTTTTATTTCTACTGATGATGTGTCTATGGAGCACCATTTTCAGTATATGGCGCGGAGCTGTGTCCGGATGGCCAGTCTTCATGCTGCTATGCCCGGGAGTTCAAGAAATCCCCCATTGGCGCGACCAGCTCCCGACTTGAGAAGGCTCAGTCCGAGTTCGAGAAGATTAGTGAGCTGAAGGCTGCTAGGATTACTGAGCTTGAGGCCTCTTTGGAGAAAGAGAAAGCTAAAGCTACCGCGGCGGTGGCGGCAGCCAAAGCATCTGAGGAGATGGCGAAGGCGGCGACGGAGAATTATACTCGGATATACGCCGAGCTTGTGGAGACCAAGGAGAGGTTGCAGTCTGCTCAGGATGATTTTTACGAGCTAGAAGGTCATGTGGCCAAGGGTATGGATGCTATGTTTGAAAATTTGAAGGCTCAGGTCCGGGCTCTTGCTCCCGATCTGGATCTGAGCTTGTTTAGTATGGATAACGTTGTTGTGGAGGGAAAGATTGTCCCTGCTCCCAACGAGGATGAGGTTCCGGTGTCCGACCCCAAAGTTCCGGTTGCGAATCCGACTTCATCTTTGGCCGGGGATGGATCTGGTGTGGAGGTTTCAAACCGGGATGACGGTGCTGTTGATGCGGTCCCGATTTCTATGTTTCCTCCGCAGCCTTCTGTTGATGTGGAGTCCGGAAAGGACCTTGATCCTCTGTAATCTTTGATTTTTGCCCGGCCTGTGGGCTCTTTTGTTTTTTGGATGTTTTCTGTAAACGCTTTGGACGCCTTTCTGCTTTCAGCTACTTGTAGTAACTTTTTAGCTTATTATGTGGTGTTTTGTTCGCGTTTTGACCTTTTGTTCCGCTTTTATGCTTTTTAGTTGTTTTTGGTTAACAACTTTTTAACTAGCGCTTGAAACTTTTGCTTTACCCTTTCCTTTGATTTCGTTTTTTCGCTTGTACTTTTTAGTTGTTTTGTATAGCAACTTTTTAGTAAGCGTTTTTCGAAATCTTGGCTTTCGCCGTTTTAGGGCTTCTTTCTTGGGTCCGGGCTTTTTCTCGGACCTCGGGCGTTCGAGTACCTCCCTTTGTTGGGTCCGACCTTGTCGTTGGTCGGCCTTTTAAGTTATTTTCGTAATCTCTTTTTATTTGGCTTTTTTTTTTTGAGCCTTTTCAGAGTTGCGTTTATAACTTCTCACATTAATTTGAACCTCGTCGCTTTATCTTTGCCAACCTTGTGTGGTCTTTTTGGCAAATGATTTTTTGCGTTTTGCCGAGCATAAATTAATGCGCCTTGGCGGGGTACTTTCTAGGATTTGTTTCATCATGAGGAAAAAAGAAAATAGAAAAATTTGATTAGCATTAAAAAAGAAAGAATATTTACAGAGTGTTTACCCTTGACTAGGTTGGGTGTCTTACTTAACCGGGTGTCTCATTAAAAAACCCTTGTAGGGAAAAAGAGCACACCTCGGGTTAAATTTTCTAGCTGTAGTACCGTCTTAGATTGCAGGCGTGCCAGGCCCTGGCAGCTCATTGCCTTCTAGGTCGGATATTTTGTAATAGCCTGTCCCTAAGACTTCTGTTACCTTGTAGGGTCCTTTCCAATTTGCAGCTAACTTTCCTTCTCCCAACTTTTGTGTTCCGATGTCATTTCGGATTAGAATCAGGTCGTGAATGGAGAAGCTTCGCTTTATTACTTTCTGATTGTATCTGAGGGCCGTTCGCCGTTTTAAGGCTTCTTCCCGGATCCGAGCTCTTTCTCGGACCTCGGGGAGGAGGTCGAGTTCTTCCCTTTGTGCCTGTGGGTTACCTTTTTCGTTGTAGAAGATGGTTCTAGGTGACCCTTCCTCTATTTCGATAGGAATCATTGCCTCCATCCCATAAGCTAGTCGGAATGGCGATTCTCCCGTTGTAGAGTGTGGAGTTGTCCGATATGCCCATAGCACCTGGGGGAGCTCTTCGGCCCATGCCCCTTTGGCCTCTTGGAGTCTCCGTTTTAACCCGGCCAAGATGACTTTATTTGCAGCCTCTGCTTGTCCATTGGCTTGTGGGTGCTCGACTGAGGTGAATTGCTGTTTGTTTTTAGTTCGGCCACCAAGTTCTGAAAACTTGTGTCCGTGAACTGTGTTCCATTGTCTGTTGTGATGGAGTAGGGGACTCCGAACCTTGTGACGATATTTTGTATAGGAATTTGCGACTTTTCTGAGCCGTAATGGTGGCTAAGGGTTCAGCTTCGATCCACTTTGTGAAGTAGTCGACCCCTACTATGAGGTATTTGACTTGCCCCGGTCCTTGGGGAAACGGGCCGAGTAGGTCAAGTCCCCATTTTGCGAAGGGCCATGGTGCGGTGATGCTGATAAGGTCTTCGGGTGGTGCCTTGTGAAAATTGGCGTGTTTTTGGCAGGGGGGCATATTTCACAAATTCCGTTGCGTCTCTTTGTAAGGTCGGCCAGTAGAATCCGGCTCGGACTACTTTCTTGGATAATGCCCGAGCTCCGAGATGGTTCCCACACATGCCTCCGTGGACTTCTTCGAGGACGCTCTTTGTTTCTGAGGTCGGGACGCACCTAAGGAGGGGGTTTGAGAATCCTCTTCTGTATAATACGTCGTGAATTAGTGTATAATTCTGGGCGTCTTTCGTGAGTCTTTTAGCTTCCTTTCTTTCGGTGGGAGAGTTCCCGATTTCAGGTAGTTGAGTATGGGGGTCATCCATCCTTGCTGTTGGTTGGATATATTTAGCGTTTCTTCCTCTTTTATCACGGAGGGAGATTGTAAGGTTTCCTGGAGGAGACTTCTGTTGTTACCTCCGGCTTGGTGCTGGCGAGTTTTGAGAGGGCGTCTGCTCGGGCGTTTTGTTCCCGGGGTATGTGCTGGATCTGTATTTCCGAAAAGTGGTGTAATTGTGCCTGTGTTTGGTCCAGGTATTTTTCATAGTTGGATCTTTGGCCTGGTAGCTTCCATTTACTTGTGACGTGACGACCTGGGAGTCGCTGAAGATCGTGATTCTCTGGGCTCCGACCTCTTCGGCTAGCTTTAGACCTGCTAGTAGGGCCTCGTATTCGGCTTGGTTGTTCGAAGCCTGGAACTCGAATTTTAGGGATAGTTCTATCCGCGTTCCTTGGTCGCTTTCGAGTATAACCCCGGCTCCGCTTCCTGTTTTGTTTGAGGACCCGTCGACATACAGGTTCCATGAGAGTGGGGTTCCAGGGTCTCAGTGTATTCCGCGATGAAGTCGGCTAAATACTGAGATTTTATGGCAGTCCGGGCTTCATAGTGGAGGTCGAACTCGGACAGTTCTACCGCCCATTGTAGTATTCGTCCTGCCAGGTCCGTTTTTTGCAGGATGTGTCTCATGGGTTGGTTTGTCCGGACTTTGATGGTGTGGGCTTGAAAGTAGGGACGGAGCCTCCGAGCTGTGAACACTAGGGCGTAGGCGAATTTTTCTATCTTCTGATAGTTTAATTCAGCCCCTTGTAGTGCCTTGCTTACAAAGTATATGGGGTGTTGTCCTTGATCATTTTCTCGTATTAACGCTGAAGCGACTGCTCGATTCCAACCGAGAGGTATAGTACGAGTTCTTCTCCTTTTAAAGGTCGGGTTAGGATTGGTGGCTGCCCGAGGAATTCCTTGAATTCTTGGAAGGCTTTTTCGCACTCCGGGGTCCATGAGAAGGGTTTCCCTTTCTTTAGGAGCGAGTAGAGAGGTAGTGATTTTATCGCTGATCCTGCCAAGAATCTTGATAGGGCGGCTAGCCTTCCATTCAGTTGTTGTACTTCTTTGACACACGTCGGGCTCTTCATATTGAGTATTGCTTGGCATTTATCTGGGTTTGCTTCGATGCCCCTTTGAGTCAGCATGAAGCCTAAGAACTTTCCGCTTCTGCGGCGAAGGTGCACTTTGTCGGGTTAAGTCTCATGTTGTGTTTTCTGAGGGTGCCGAAGACACTGGTGAGGTCGGTCAGCAAGTTTCTGTTTTCTTGTGTCTTTACCAGCATGTCGTCGACGTACACCTCCAGCTGTAGTCCGATGTGCTCTGAAATACTTTGTTCATTAGCCTCTGGTATGTTGCCCCTGCGTTCTTCAGCCCGAAGGGCATTACTATGTAGCAGTAGTTTGCCTTTGGGGTTATGAACGAGGTCTTTTCTTGGTCGGGTCCGTACATCGGGATTTGATTGTATCCCGAGTATGCGTCCATGAAGGAGAGATATCTGTAGCCTGAGGCTGCGTCTACTAAGGCGTCGATGTTTGGTAGTGGATATGGGTCTTTGGGACAGGCTTTGTTGAGATCCGTGTAATCGACGCACATCCTCCATTTTCCGTTGGGCTTTTTTACCAGGACCACGTTTGCGAGCCATAGGGGGTATTTTACTTCCCTAATGAACCCTGCATCTAGCAGTGCTTGTACTTGTTCTTCTATTGCTTGCATGCGCTCGGGTCCGAGCTTCCGGCGTCTTTGTTGGACAGGTCTGGATCCCGGGTATACTGATAGCTTATGGCACATTAGGTCAGGGCTTATGCCTGGCATGTCGGAGGCTTTCCAGGCGAATAGGTCGGAATTTTCCCTTAAGAGGGTTATGAGTTCCTCTTTTAGGCCTGCCTCGAGGTTTGCTCCTATGTTTGTTATTTTTCAAGTGTGTTCCCAATCCGGACTTTTTCGGTTTCTCCCTCTGGTTGTGGCCGAAGATCTTCTCGGGCTTGAACTCGTCCGAGTTCTATTGTGTTGATCTCTTTCCCTTTTAGGCTCAGGCTTTCGTTGTAGCACCGCCGCGCTAATTTTTGGTCGCCTTTTAGGGTAGCGATTCCTTTTGCGGTAGGGAACTTCATACAGAGGTGTGGGGTCGAGACTATAGCTACCAGTTTGTTTAGGGTTGGTCGCCCAATGAGGGCATTGTATGCTGAAGT
Organism: Arachis stenosperma; assembly: GCF_014773155.1. Taxonomy (NCBI): domain Eukaryota; kingdom Viridiplantae; phylum Streptophyta; class Magnoliopsida; order Fabales; family Fabaceae; genus Arachis; species Arachis stenosperma. The sequence continues at coordinate 10,156 of NW_026651371.1, forward strand.
GACGTCGACTATAATGTAGTCAATGCTTAATGTTTTAGATTGTTCGCCTCTTCCAAAGGTAGTGTGTAGCGAGATGTATCCTAAGGGATGGATTGGGGTGTCCCCTAGCCCAAATAGGTCGGTGGGATAGGCCTTTAGCTCTTTTTCTTCTAGTCCAAGCTTGTCGAAGGCCGTTTTGAACAGGATATCTGCTGAGCTTCCCTGGTCAATCAGGGTTTGATGTAAGTTGGCGTTTGCTAGGATAATGGTGATTACCATTGGATCGTCGTGCCCGGGTATTATCCCTTGAGCATCTTCTCGGGTAAATGAGATAGTAGGTAACTCGGACAGGGGGCCTTCTTCTCGGACATGATAGACTTCTTTGAGGTGTCTTTTTCGCGAGGATCTGGATGTTCCTCCGCCTGTAAAACCTCCATTTATCATGTGAACGTGTCTTTCAGGGGTTCGTGGGGTTTGTTCGGCCCGACCTCCGTTGTCTTCCCGCCTTCTCTTCCTGGTCTCTTCTTCTTTCCCTGCTATGTATCTGTCGAGTTTTCCTTCTCTGGCCAGTTTTTCTATAACATTTTTTAGGTCGTAGCAGTCGTTAGTAGAATGACCGTAGAGCTTGTGATATTCACAGTATTCGGACCGATCTCTTCCCGCTCTCTTGTGTTTAGCGGTCGGGGAGGGGGGATCTTTTCGGTGTGGCATACTTCTCTGTAGACGTCTACCAGGGAGATTCGGAGGGGGGTGTAGTTGTGGTACTTCCGTGGCTTGTCCGAGTTAGGTTCTTCTTTCTTCTTCTGTTCCCGATCTCGATCTCGGAGTGGGTAGGTTGATTCCTTCCTAGAAGAGTCTCTTAGCTGGGAGGTTTCCTCCATGTTGATATATTTTTCTGCCCGCTCCTGCACCTCGTATAAGGAGGTCGGGTATCGTTTGGATAGGGATTGGCTAAACGGTCCCTCCTTTAAGCCGTTTGCTAGTCCCATGATGGCTGCTTCAGTGGGTAAGTGTTGTATGTCCAGGCAGGCTTTATTGAATCGCTCCATGTATTCTCGGAGAGTTTCTTGGTTACCTTGTTTGATCCCGAGTAGACTGGGGGCATGTTTTGCCTTGTCCTTTTGAATAGAGAACCTTGTTAGGAATTTTTGGTTAGGTCTTCGAAGCTGGTGATTGATCTTGGTGGCAGGTTGTCGAACACTTCATGGCCGATTTGGTGAGAGTGGTGGGGAAGGCTTTGCACCGAATTGCGTCGGAGGCGTCGACTAGGTAATTCTGCTTCTGAAGTTGCTGAGGTGGTGACTTGGATCGGTGGTGCCGTCGTAGAGATCCATGTCGGGTGGTTTGAAGTTTCGCGGCACCTTCTCCTTCATGATCTCTCGCGTGAAGGGATCATGGTTGCCTTCGGGGGTGGTGCCGTGCTCTGTCCGGTCTTTCAGGTTGGCCTCTATTTTCCGTAGTTTTTCTTCTAATTCTCTGCGCTTGCGAGCCTCCCTTCTCAGATCTTGTTCAGTTTTTCTGCTTTTTTATGTCCTCTTCGAGTTGTTTTAGTCGGTCTTGTTGTGCCCGGACTGTCTCTAGAATCTCCGAGTTCTTCTCTTTTCGGAATTTTGTGGATCTTTGTTTGGGAGTGATGTCTTTGGGCGATTCTGTTTGTTTCCTCCTGGAGTGCGTGGTGATAGAGGACTGTCCGGTCGTTCTCCGGTGTCAATTCGTCCTCTTGTTCAGATGCGGCGTGGTCATTGTTGAGGGGGTCGTCCGCCATGATAGAGGGATGACTTCCAGGGGTTACCTGAAACGTATAGCTCGGTCGTCTGGAGAGGCCCGAGGTGGGGGTCAGGGACCCGAGCTTGATATGTAGAGTGGTTGGTGGTTGTACCTGCAATGACACTCCGATGCTTAAGTTAGCATGGGTCCAAGCAGATATGTGTAGAATGTGGAATGTGTGTCATACCTGGGTGCTCCAGTGTATTATAGTAGTTTGGCCGTGATCTTCCCTGGATAAGATATTCTTATCTTATCTTATCTTTCGGGAGTTTTATCCCTATTTTTGTGGAACCGCCTTTGCTAGGCTTTTTCGGCCTTTAGGTTTTGGGCTGCGTTCCTTTTGATGGGCCTTCCTTGCTTTGTTGTCCGAGGTCCGACCTCTAGGCGTGGGCCTTAGGACGAGGTCGGACCTTTCATAGATTTGCCGAGTTGGAGGAGCCCGGTCAGGGTATGAACACTATGGTTCGGGGGAATTACTTGGATTTTAGTCCGGAAAGTGTAAGGTTGGCATTCAATTTGCCCATGATGCAAGGAGATGAGCATCCTTACACTAGAAGGGTCAACTTTGATCAAAGGTTGGACCAAGTCCTCACAGTCATATGTGAAGAGGGCGCACAATGGAAGAGAGATTCAAGAGGGAAGCCGGTTCAATTAAGAAGGCATGACCTCAAGCCCGTGGCTAGAGGATGGTTGGAGTTTATCCAACGCTCAATCATTCCCACTAGCAACCGGTCCGAAGTTACTCTAGACCGGGCCATCATGATTCATAGCATCATGATTGGAGAAGAAGTGGAAGTTCATGAGGTCATAGCTCAAGAACTCTACAAGGTGGCGGACAAGTCTTCCACCTTGGCAAGGCTAGCCTTTCCTCATCTCATTTGTCACCTCTGTTATTCAGTTGGAGTTGACATAGAAGGAGACACCCCCATTGATGAGGACAAGCCCATCACCAAGAAAAGGATGGAGCAAACAAGAGACCCCTCTCATCATGAGATCCCTGAGATACCTCAAGGGATGCACTTTCCTCCACAAGACTATTGGGAGCAAGTAAACACCTCCCTAGGAGAATTGAGTTCCAACATGGGACAACTAAGGGTGGAGCACCAAGAACATTCCATCCTCCTCCATGAAATTAGAGAAGATCAAAGAATCATGAGAGAGGAGCAACAAAGACAAGGAAGAGACATTGAGGAGCTCAAGCACTCCATAAGACCTTCAAGAGGAAGAACAAGCCGCCATCACTAAGGTGGACCCGTTCTTTAATCTCCTTGTTCTTTATTTTCTTGTTTTTCGAAAATTTATGCTTTATGTTTATCTATGTTTGTGTCTTATGATCATTAGTGTCTTAGTGACTATGCCTTAAAGTTATGAATGTCCTATGAATCCATCACCTTTCTTGAATAAACAATGTTCTTAATTGAAAAAGATAAGAATTGCATGAATTTTGAATTTTATAGCAGTTTAATTATTTTGATGTGGTGGCATTACTTTTGTCTTCTGAATGTATGCTTAAACAGTGCATATATCTTTTGAATTTGTGGTTCATGAATGTTAGCTCTTGAAAGAATGATGAAAAAGGAGACATGTTACTGAGGATCTGAAAAATCATAAAAATGATTCTTGAAGCAAGAAAAAGCAGTGAATACAAGAAAAAAAAAAGAGGAAGCAAGCGAAAAAAAAACCGAAAAAAAAAAAGAAAAGAGAAAAGAAAGAAAAAGAAAGAAATAAAGTTGTGATCCAAGGCAAAAAGAGTGTGCTTAAGAACCCTGGACACCTCTAATTGGGGACTTTAGTAAAGCTGAGTCACAATCTGAAAAGGTTCACCCAATTATGTGTCTGTGGCATGTATGTATCCGGTGGTAATACTGGAAGACAGAGTGCTTTGGGCCACGGCCAAGACTCAATAAGTAGCTGTGTTCAAGAATCATCATACTTAACTAGGAGAATCAATAACACTATCTGGATTCTAAGTTTCTAAAGAAGCCAATCATTCTGAATTCCAAAGGATAGAGTGAGATGCCAAAACTATTCAGAGGCAAAAAGCTAAAAGCCCCGCTCATCTAACTAATACTGATCTTCATAGATGTTTTTGGAGTTCATTGTATATTCTCTTCTTTTTATCTTATTTGATCTTCAGTTGCTTGGGGACAAGCAACAATTTAAGTTTGGTGTTGTGATGAGCGGATAATTTGTACGCTTTTTGGCATTGTTTTTAGTATGTTTTTAGTATGATCTAGTTAGTTTTTAGTATATTTTTATTAGTTTTTAGTCAAAATTCACTTTTCTGGACTTTACTATGAGTTTGTGTGTTTTTCTGTGATTTCAGGTATTTTCTGGCTGAAATTGAGGGATCTGAGCAAAAATCTGATCCAGAGACTCAAAAGGACTGCAGATGCTGTTGGATTCTGACCTCCCTGCACTCGAAGTGGATTTTCTGGAGCTACAGAAGCCCAATTGGCGCGCTCTCAACGGCGTTGGAAAGTAGACATCCTGGGCTTTCCAGCAATATATGATAGTCCATACTTTGCCCAAGATTTGATGGCCCAAACCGGCGTTCAAAGTCACCTCAAGAAATTCCAGCGTTAAACGCCGGAACTGGCACCTAATTAGGAGTTAAACGCCCAAACTGGCATAAAAGCTGGCGTTTAACTCCAAGAGGAGTCTCTACACGAAAAATGCTTCATTGCTCAGCCCAAGCACACACCAAGTGGGCCCGGAAGTGGATTTTTATGTCATTTACTCATCTTTGTACACCTTAGGCTACTAGTTTTCTATAAGTAGGACCTTGTACTATTGTATTTGACATCTTGGTAGCTATCTTTGAGTTTTATGCTATCTTAGATCATTTGGGAGGCTGGCCTCACGGCCATGCCTAGACCTTGTTCTTATGTATTTTCAACGGTGGAGTTTCTACACACCATAGATTAAGGTGTGGAGCTCTGCTGTACCTCGAGTATTAATGCAATTACTATTGTTCTTCTATTCAATTCCGCTTGTTCTTTGTCCAAGATATCACTTGTTCTTCAACTTGATGAATGTGATGATCCGTGACACTCATCATCATTCTCACTCATGAACAAAGTGACTGACAACCACTCTTGTTCTACAAGCATACGAGGCTCTAGTGAATATCTCTTGGATTCTTTAACCGGAATCTTCGTGGTATAGGCGAGAACTGATGGCGGCATTCAAGAGAATCCGGAAGGTCTAACCTTGTCTGTGGTATTCTGAGTAGGATTCAATGATTGAATGACTGTGACGTGCTTCAAACTCCTGAGGGCGGGGCGTTAGTGACAGATGCAAAAGAATTACTGGATTCTATTCCGGCCTGATTGAGAACCGAACAGATGGATAGCCGTGCCGTGACAGGGTGCGTTGAACATTTCCAATGAGAGGATGGGAGGTAGCCACTGACAACGGTGAAACCCTTGCATAAGCTTGCCATGGAAAGGAGTAAGAAGGATTGGATGAAGACAGTAGGAAAGCAGAGAGACGGAAGGGAAGGCATCTTCATACGCTTATCTGAAGCTCTCACCAATGATATACATAAGTATCTCTATCTTTATCTTTATGTTTTATGCGTTTACCACTATACCCATTTGAGTCTGCCTGACTAAGATTTACAAGGTGACCATAGCTTGCTTCATACCAACAATCTCCGTGGATCGACCCTCGCTCACGCAAGGTATTACTTGGACGACCCAGTGCACTTGCTGGTTAGTTGTGCGGGATTGCAAAAGTGTGATTGCAATTTCGTGCACCAAACCTCAATTTGGTAGGATTACATGTCACAATATCCATCCAAACCCCAATCCAATTCACTGTGAGAAAGCTTCTCTAGCATGAATCCTCCATTCCTTTCCCAAGGTTCCGAAGGATTCCAATTATGGATAGTTTCTTTCCCAAGACAACTAACCAATGGAATTAGATTGAGAAGCTTTCTAACAAAATTCAAGAGAAAAGATTGAAGAAGAAGATAAAAACTATTATTGATTCATTGAATTACAATAGAGCTCCCTAACCCAATGAAAGGGGTTTAGTGAGTCATAGCTCTGAATTCAATTACAAAAAGATGAAAACTAGAAAAATTCCAAAAGTTTCCAGTGTCCCCCCTCAAACTTAAATTCTATCCTATTTATACACTTTCTAAATTGAGCTTCTGTTGTGTTTCTTGGGCTTTGAGGCTTTTTCCTGATTTCCTTTTGCTTTGGGTTTATGATCCATAATCTTGATGAGGCTGCTGATCCAATTCTGTAACATTCATTGAGCCAACTTAGTGATAATCAAGTAATGACACATGACTCAACAAATTGAAATTCCAGACTCATCAATTCTTCAGGCCCAATCCCATAAACCATGATATTCAATTGGGTTTCATACCAGAGTACGTTTAAGTTAATGCTTGTGCTCAAATGCTAACTTAAACTGCAATATCTTTGGCCCGGAAACCTTTTCAATTAGTGGCGTTTAAGTTGCAGTTTAAGCTTAAACTGCAACTTAAACGTTGGACACTCCTGGAGGTGATATAAGTCGAACACGTTTAAGCTTCAGTTTAAGGCTAAACTGAAGCTTAAACGTGGAAATGGAAGAAGGCAACCCTGGAGTGTGGAATTGTCGAACACGTTTAAGCTTCAGTTTAAGGTTAAACTGAAGCTTAAACGTGGAAATGAAGAAAGCACCCTGGAGGATGGAATTGTCGAACACGTTTAAGCTTCAGTTTAAGGTTAAACTGAAGCTTAAACGTGGAAATGGAGGAAAGCCATCCTGGAGGGTAAAGGTCGAACACGTTTAAGCTCCAGTTTAAGCTTAAACTGGAGCTTAAACGTGGAAATGGCAACCCTGGAGGAGAATGGTCGAACACGTTTAAGCTCCAGTTTAAGGTTAAACTGGAGCTTAAACGTGGAAATGACTCCCTGGTGCATTTCCCACTTCTGGCGTTTAACTTCCAGTTTAAGGTTAAACTGGAGGTTAAACGCCACTTTCAGCTTTTCCTCAGCTTTCATGATTTTGGCGTTTAAGCTCCAGTTTAAGCTTAAACTGGAACTTAAACTCCACATGTGATATTCAAGCTTCCTTTATTGATTTTGTTGCTTCCTTGCCTAGCCTCTTCTTCCCTGAAATCATCCAAACAATTGCATCAAAGTCTTGCAAAATTTCATGAGAAATCTTTCATTCATAACATTCAAGTAATATAACTAAAAACTCATGAAATTTGCATCAAAATCATACTGTTTGGATGGTTCATTGCTTTGTTATTCATTTAACCATTCTTGGTTACTTTAAGCTCAAGAAAATGCATAAAACAACTAAAACTAACAGAAAAATGCTAGTGAAACTAGCCTAAGATGCCTTGGCATCACAACACCAAACTTAATACTTGCTTGTCCCTAAGCAAGTCCTGAGTTACTTGAGAAGAAAGTATGAAACCGAAAGCAATTATATTGGCTATATTAGTAAGCACTTGAAGTTCATCAGAAGGGTTTTATGCAGAAAGTTGCAGCATCACTTTTTCATTCTTATCAGGTAAGATTATCACTTTTTCAATGCATCCATCAAACACTGCTATGGCCTCTTGTTATTCTTATGTCCTTGGCACTTTTCCCTTCTTTGTTTTTCTTTTTCTTAGAGCTCCTTTGCTCCTTGTTTGCTCAGTGTCATGTGTTGCACAAGCCTTTGGCATTTTCTTTTTCTTATCAGTGCACTACACATATCCACTACAGGCATTTTAGTTCACATTTCTTCTTGAGACATTGGTGCCCAGCACCTCTTTGTGTGACTAAATGTTTTGTATTTAGGTTGCTCTTGATAATGGACTTTTGGTTGATAATCCCGGGTTAGTTAACCCAAGTTACCAAGTGTTGAAACACTCCTCAGAACCTATTCATCCAAGCATATCCTTAATACATAAACACCACAGGCATTTGTCTCAGAAGTTCAAACCATTGGTGCCTAGCTTATTTTCTCAATTTTTTGCTTTTTGGTTGCCCTTTTTCAGTGGCTTTTTCTTCTTCTTTTTCTTTCTTTTCATGGCCAAAGACATTTATTCATCAAGATCCATAGACAGTATTCAAACTTCTACACAAAAATGATAATTCTATACTCAATTTCCAGTGATCTGACTAAACAATCAAGCATGCATACCACCACTTAATTCTACTTGATTTGTCACTAATTGAGCCAAGTTACTTTTGTTCAAACTTTTCTTTTATTTTTGGAAACAGAACAAGCATGGCAAGCATTTGTTTAAGAAGGTGAAGTTATATCCAAACATCTAGGCATTCACTTTATTCAAAGCAGTAAACCAACACTCATACTAAAAACTTCACATTCCAGAAAGATTCAACAATTATAGTTTAAACCAGAACAAGCATGCTTTTGTTTGCCTTTTAAAGAATGGTCAAGGAACAACACCACCTTGTGAAATTTCTTGTTTTCTCTTTGTTGCCAGGAAACAATTTGATTTCTCCTTCTTCTCCTAGTTGTTGCTTCATGTTCTTTCTAAGATCCTTGTTTCCTTTCCTGCAAAGAGTGATGAAGTTGCTTGCTTCTCAAGCACTTGAGTGGTTAGCTCAACTATGTATGGGCAAGTGTCTGAGTCTTAAGTTGGTGTGTGAACACCAAACTTAGTCTCCTACTTACTCCTCTGCTCTTTGAATCCTTGAATTCTCCTTGGAATGAAGTTGCTGCTAAGGATTTTAAGTATTTCTGTGATTGCTTAGAATGGTTGTTCCTTTCATATAATTCAAAGGTTGTTGTGTTCAGTTGATCTGTATGGTGGAACACCAAACTTAGAGTCACACATTCCCCTTTGAATTATTGATCCACGAATTCATTGTTTGGTGTGAAACACCAAACTTAATTCTTTGCAATGCACAGAAACTACTTCACCTTTTTATTGAAACAAATAAAAGAAACAGCAAGGGAGTATTACCTCAGGTTGGGTTGCCTCCCAACAAGCGCTTCTTTAACGTCATTAGCTTGACGGTCAGCTTCCTCAGTTGAGGTGATATTTAACCTTGTCCTTCTCCTCCACATCTCCCAAGTAATGTTTGAGTCTTTGACCATTCACAGTGAAGGTTCGTTGTGACTTTTCTTCCATGATTTCTACTTGTCCATATTGGGAGACCTTGGTGACAAGGAATGGTCTAGACCACCTTGATTTTAGCTTCCCTGGAAATAGCTTCAGCCTAGAATTGTAGAGCAATACTTTTTGTCCCTCTTCAAATTTCCTTGGGGCTATGTTGCTGTCATGCTTCTTCTTTGCTCTTTCTTTGTAAATTTTGGCATTCTCATAAGCTTCAGCTCTGAATTCTTCCAACTCTTGAATTTGCAACATCCTTCTTTCTCCAGCAGCTTTGCGGTCCAAGTTCAAGAGTTTCAAGGCCCAGAATGCCTTGTGCTCCAACTCCAGTGGCAAATGGCAAGCTTTTCCATATACTAGTTGGTAAGGGGACATTCCAATTGGTGTTTTGAAAGCTGTCCTATATGCCCAAAGAGCATCATCTAGCTTAATCGACCAGTCCTTCCTTGAAGTTCCCACAGTCTTTTCCAGGATTCTTTTGAGTTCCCTATTAGATATTTCGGCTTGCCCACTTGTCTGTGGATGGTATGGTGTGGCTACCTTGTGTTTGACTCCATATTTTAGAAGCAATGCCTCTAATGGTTTGTTGCAGAAGTGGCTTCCTCCATCACTGATGATTGCTCTTGGAACCCCAAAACGGCAAAAAATGTGTTTTCTGAGGAAGTTCATGACTACCTTATTATCATTGGTTGGAGTTGCTATTGCTTCAACCCATTTGGAGACATAGTCTACTGCCACAAGAATGTAATTATTTGAGTATGAGGTGGGAAAGGGTCCCATGAAATCTATTCCCCATACATCAAACAATTCAAGTTCCAGAATGAATTATTGTGGCATTTCATTTCTTCTTGGCAGGTTCCCCGCTTTCTGGCATTCATGGCAGTGCTTCACTAGTTCCTTTACATCTTTGAAGATAGTGGGCCAATAAAAACCACACTGCAACACCTTAGCTGCTGTTCTTTCTCCTGCAAAATGTCCTCCATAAGTGGAGCCATGGCAGTCCCATAAGACTTCCCTTCCTTCTTCCTCTGATATGCATCTTCTGAGTATGCCATCAGAACATTTTTTAAACAAGTATGGTTCGTCCCAGATGAAGTATTTGGCATCATTTACCAATTTCTTCCTTTGATGCTTGTTAAATTCCAACGGCAAACTCCCAGTGGCCTTGAAGTTTGCTATGTCTGCAAACCAGGGTGCTTTGTGAATTACCATGAGTTGTTCATCAGGAAAACACTCATTTATATGTGTGCTCTGTGTGCTTCCTTCTTCACATGGTATCCTTGATAAATGGTCTACCACCTTGTTTTCTACACCCTTCTTGTCTTTGATTTCAATGTCAAATTCCTGCAACAAAAGAACCCATCTAATAAGTCTTGGTTTGGATTCTTGTTTAGCAAGTAAGTATTTTAAAGCTGAATGATCAGTGAAGACAATGACTTTAGATCCAATGAGATAGGATCTAAATTTGTCAAATGCAAAGACTATTGCCAAGAGTTCTTTTTCAGTGGTTGTGTAATTCCTTTGGTTATCATTCAAGACTTTACTGGCATAATAAATCACATGTACCAAATTGTCTTTCCGTTGTCCTAGCACTGCCCCAATAGCAAGGTCTGATGCATCACACATCAGTTCAAAAGGTAAGTTCCAATCAGGTGGGGCAATGATAGGTGCAGAGGAAAGTTTTTGCTTCAAAAGTTCATAGGCTAGCATGCAATTTTTATCAAATACAAAGGGTGTATCAGCGACAAGCAAGTTACTCAAAGGTTTGGCTATTTTAGAAAAGTCTCTAATAAACCTTCTGTAAAAGCCAGCGTGTCCCAAAAAACTCCTAACTGCCTTGACATTACTTGGTGGAGGTAGTTTTCAATGAGTTCCACCTTAGCTCTGTCCACCTCAATGCCTCTATTAGAGATTTTGTGGCCAAGGACTATTCCTTCTGTGACCATGAAATGACACTTTTTCCAGTTTAATACTAGGTTGGTCTCTTGGCATCTCTTAAGCACCAAGGCAAGGTGGTGTAGGCAGCTAGGAAAAGAATCTCTAAACACAGAGAAATCATCCATGAAAACCTCAATAAATTTTTCAATCATGTCCGAAAAGATGGACAGCATGCATCTTTGGAAAGTGGCAGGTGCATTGCACAATCCAAAGGGCATGCGTCTATAAGCAAAAACTCCATATGGACAAACAAATGATGTTTTCTCTTGATCTCTTGGATCAACTACTATCTGATTATAGCCTGAGTATCCATCCAGAAAGCAATAGTAAGCATGTCCTGCAAGCCTTTCAAGCATCTGATCCATGAATGGGAGTGGGAAATGATCTTTTCTGGTGGCTTCATTGAGCTTCCTGTAGTCTATGCACATCCTCCACCCAGTGACAGTTCTTGTGGGTATGAGTTCGTTCCTCTCATTTGGCACCACAGTTATGCCACCTTTCTTGGGAACTACATGGATGGGACTAACCCATGGGCTATCAGAAATGGGGTAGATTACCCCTGCCTGCCATAACTTCATGACCTCCTTTTGTACCACTTCTTTCATGACGGGATTCAATCTTCTCTGAGCTTGAATGGAGGGTCTAGCATCCTCTTCTAACAAGATTTTATGCATGCATATGGATGAACTTATCCCCTTCAAATCAGCTAGGGTCCATCCAATGGCATCTTGATGAGTTTGTAGCACCTTGATCAATTCTTCTTCCTGTTCTTGGCTCAGGGCAGAGCTAATGATAACAGGATGGCTCTCATCACTACCCAAGTATGCATACTTGAGATTAGGGGGCAATGCTTTGAGCTCAGGTTTTGGTGCTTCCTTCTCTTCTTTCACTCTCTCTGGCATGCTTGGCATGGTTGTTTCAGCAGCCTTGATGTCACTAACTTCAATATCCTTGGTGAACTCCTCCTCTGCCACTTCCTTTATTGTTTCCTCAAAGGTTTCTTGTACTGCAATGTCCACTACATCCACCCTCATGCATTCCTTTAGTGATTCTGATGGATAGCTCATTGCCTTGAATACGTTAAACACCAATTGCTCATCATGTAGTCTAAGAGTGAGCTCAACCTTTTGGACATCTATGATGGCTCCAGCAGTAGCCAGGAAGGGTCTTCCCAGGATTATCGAAGCTTTGGCTTCTTCCTCCATATCTAACACCACAAATTGGCAGGAAATATAAAATCTCCCACTTTCACCAACAAATCCTCAACTATCCCATGAGGGAATTTCAAAGTTCGATCTGCCAATTAGAGGGCCATTCTTGTTGGTTTGGCTTCCTCAATCTTCATTCTTCTCATCATTGTTAGAGACATCAAATTGATACTGGCCCCTAAGTCACACAAGGCCTTCTCCACCATGACTTCTCCTATAATGCAGGGGATTTGGAAACTGCCTGGATCCTTCAATTTCTGAGGCAATTTGTGTTGAATGATGGCACTGCATTCTTCAGTCAACAACACAGTTTCCTCATTTCTCCAGCTTTTCTTCTTGGTCATTAATTCCTTTAAGAATTTTACATAGAGTGGCATTTGCTCTATTGCCTCATCAAACAGAATGTTGATTTGAAGCTTCTTGAAAATCTCCAAAAATCTGGAGAATTGGCCATCCTTTTCACTTTTCATCAAACGTTGAGGATATGGTGCTTTGGGTGTATAAGGCTTCAGGACCTCTTTTTCTTTTTCTTTTGTTGCAGACGGTGTAAAAGATTGTCCTTGTTCCTTATCTCTCACATTTTCCTTTGCTTCATCCTCTGTGGTTTCCTTTGAGATCTCCTTTAGCTTCTTTCCACTTCTGAGGGTTATGGCCTTACATTCTTCCCTTACAATAGCCTTGGCAGCATGAGAAACGCTTGGCCCAGGGGTTTGCTTAGACAAATACCCAATTTGATTTTCTAGCTTCTGGATGGCAGCTCCTTGGTTTTGCAAGTTAGAATTTACTTCTTCCTTAAAGGCTTTCAATTCGGTTATGTCTTGACCCATGGTTGCAAGCATTCTTTCTATCCTGTTTAATTGATCTTGAAATTGTTGGTTCGGATTAGGTTGGGCAGGTTGATTATTTTGGCCATGATATGGTGGTTGGGAGTAAGTGTTTTGTGTGGCTTGGTATGATCTTTGGTTGGAGTTTTGGTATGTGAAATTGTTATGTTGGTTGGGGTTGTAAGGTTTGTGGTTTTGTGGTTGGGTTTGCTGGTTTCCCCACCCAAAGTTTGGGTGGTTTTTCCATCCTGGGTTGTAAGTGTTGGAATGTGGATCATATGGTTGCCTTTGTTGATTTCCCACATAGTTGGCCTCTTCCCAATCACCTCCTTCAGTGTTTACTTCCTCTTGATCTTGTGTGTGTATTGCAGCCACTTGATTTGTGTCTAATTTCCTGGTGAGCTCTGCTAGTTGCTTGGCAAACACTTTGTTTTGGGCTAGAATTGTATCAACATGGTTCAGCGCCATGACTCCCTTAGTGTTGTGTCTCTCTGAAGCATAGTAGTACTCATTCTCAGCCACTGTCTCAATCACTTCAATGGCTTCTTCCACAGTCTTTTTCCTGTTCAATGAACCTCCTGATGAATGGTCTACAGCCTTCCTTGATTCATAAGAAAGTCCATCATAGAAAATATGCAATTGCACCCAGTCATGGAACATGTCTGGTGGGCATTTCCTTGTCAAATCCTTGAACCTCTCCCATGCCTCGTAGAGAGTTTCACCATCTTGTTGTCTAAAAGTCTGAACCTCAGATCGAAGCCTATTGACCTTTTGTGGGGGGTAGAAACGTGCCAGAAACTTGCTTTCCACCTCATCCCAGGTTGTTAGGCTCCCCCTTGGGAATGATTCCAGCCACTTAGCTGCCTTGTCCCTAAGTGAAAATGGGAACAAGAGCAGTTTATAGGCATCTTCCTGGACTCCATTGGACTTCACAATGTCGCAAATTCTCAGGAATTTTGTGAGATGTTGGTTTGGATCTTCATTAGCACTCCCACCAAATGAACAATGATTCTCCACCAGTGATATTAGCTGTGGTTTGAGTTCAAAATTATTGGCCTGAATGGGTGGTTTCTGAATGCTGCTACCACAATTCCCAGAGGTTAGGTTTATGTATGAACCAAGAACCCTCCTCTCGGGAATGGCATTGTTTCCATCAGCTCTCTCATGGTTGTGAACTTCTCTATCCATGTTGAGATCTAGAGCTTCCTCAAAATTGTCCTCAGATTCTCCTTCAGATTCTTCTTCTCTCAGTACTCTCTTCCCTCTTGCTTCCCTTCTAAGTTTATGAAGGGTCCTCTCTGGTTCGGTATATGGAGGAGTTGATGTCTCTCTTCTCCTACCTGTCATACAAGAACACAGCACAGGCAACAAACAAGTGAAATACTCTTGGTTAATGGAAGAGTATGGTTAGAGCAGTTGAGGAATTAATTCAAATAGTTAGTGGGTCAGTGAGTTAGTTGCTTGAAATTAAAGGCATAAAGAAAGTAAGCAAGTAACAGAGTGCAGGAATTAAAATTCAACAAGTAACATGAACTGAATTAACAAAACAAGAAAAATGCTCAATCTAGTTAACTTCCAATTTGAGAATTTTCAATCGAAAACCAATCCCCGGCAACGGCGCCATAAACTTGATATTGCTATAAACTTGATAGCTACGATTTTTAGGAAATTGCACGATCGGCAAAAATTTCTTCCGGCAAGTGCACCGGTTATCGTCAAGTAAAAACTCACAATAGAGTGAGGTCGAATCCCACAAGGATTGGTTGAGTGAGCAATTCAGATTAGAAGTGTGTTCTAGTTGAGCGGAATCAAGATTTAGATGAGAATTGCGGAATGTAAAATTGGCGGGAAACGTAAATGGCAAGAAATTGAAAATTGCGGAATCTTAAATTGCATGAATTAAAGAGCTAGAAGCTAAATTGCTGAAATTAAAAGGGGATCGGGGTGATTGCATGAATTTAATTGCAGAATGTAAAGAGAAAGTGGTAGATCAGAAATGGGGAATTCATTGGGTTTCAGGAGATATTGAGATCTCCGAATCAAAACATTTTTTATCCCTTCCTCAACCAATGCATTCATTGAATTTTGCTTGGCAATCTTATATGATTGGATCCCAATCCCTTGGCTCACCAATTCTCTCTAAAAACAAACAAATTCCCAATCCCTTGGTTTAAATGTTCATAAGAAGAGATGATGCTCGATCACTGATTATACCACACAGTTTCATGAACCTCAATTTGGTAGGATTACATGTCACAATATCCATCCAAGCCCCAATCCAATTCACTGTGAGAAAGCTTCTCTAGCATGAATCCTCCATTCCTTTCCCAAGGTTCCGAAGGATTCCAATTATGGATAGTTTCTTTCCCAAGACAACTAACCAATGGAATTAGATCGAGAAGCTTTCTAACAAAATTCAAGAGAAAAGATTGAAGAAGAAGATAAAAACTATTATTGATTCATTGAATTACAATAGAGCTCCCTAACCCAATGAAAGGGGGTTTAGTGAGTCATAGCTCTGAATTCAATTACAAAAAGATGAAAACTAGAAAAATTCCAAAAGTTTCCAGTGTCCCCCCTCAAACTTAAATTCTATCCTATTTATACACTTTCTAAATTGAGCTTCTGTTGTGTTTCTTGGGCTTTGAGGCTTTTCCCTGATTTCCTTTTGCTTTGGGTTTATGATCCATAATCTTGATGAGGCTGCTGATCCAATTCTGTAACATTCATTGAGCCAACTTAGTGATAATCAAGTAATGACACATGACTCAACAAATTAAAATTCCAGACTCGTCAATTCTTCAGGCCCAATCCCATAAACCATGATATTCAATTGGGTTTCATACCAGAGTACGTTTAAGTTAATGCTTGTGCTCAAATGCTAACTTAAACTGCAATATCTTTGGCCAAGAAACCTTTTCAATTAGTGGCGTTTAAGTTGCAGTTTAAGCTTAAACTGCAACTTAAACGTTGGACACTCCTGGAGGTGATATAAGTCGAACACGTTTAAGCTTCAGTTTAAGGCTAAACTGAAGCTTAAACGTGGAAATGGAAGAAGGCAACCCTGGAGTGTGGAATTGTCGAACACGTTTAAGCTTCAGTTTAAGGTTAAACTGAAGCTTAAACGTGGAAATGAAGAAAGCACCCTGGAGGATGGAATTGTCGAACACGTTTAAGCTTCAGTTTAAGGTTAAACTGAAGCTTAAACGTGGAAATGGAGGAAAGCCATCCTGGAGGGTAAAGGTCGAACACGTTTAAACTCCAGTTTAAGCTTAAACTGGAGCTTAAACGTGGAAATGGCAACCCTGGAGGAGAATGGTCGAACACGTTTAAGCTCCAGTTTAAGGTTAAACTGGAGCTTAAACGTGGAAATGACTCCCTGGTGCATTTCCCACTTCTGGCGTTTAACTTCCAGTTTAAGGTTAAACTGGAGGTTAAACGCCACTTTCAGCTTTTCCTCAGCTTTCATGATTTTGGCGTTTAAGCTCCAGTTTAAGCTTAAACTGGAACTTAAACTCCACATGTGATATTCAAGCTTCCTTTATTGATTTTGTTGCTTCCTTGCCTAGCCTCTTCTTCCCTAAAATCATCCAAACAATTGCATCAAAGTCTTGCAAAATTTCATGAGAAATCTTTCATTCATAGCATTCAAGTAATATAACTAAAAACTCATGAAATTTGCATCAAAATCATACTGTTTGGATGGTTCATTGCTTTGTTATTCATTTAACCATTCTTGGTTACTTTAAGCTCAAGAAAATGCATAAAACAACTAAAACTAACAGAAAAATGCTAGTGAAACTAGCCTAAGATGCCTTGGCATCACCACCTCTTGACAACTTTCTTTAATTTCTCCTTGCTTGTCAACTTCATCCAATTCACCTTCATCATCAATCAAGTCAAACTTTGGAGGTTGTGTGAAATCTACTTCAACATCAACTTCACATTCATTGAAAGAGTCTTCAACAAGGTCAACAATGTTACTCGGTGTAGAGTTGTCTTCAATAACTTCAACTTCACATTCCATGGGAGAGGAT
Source organism: Arachis stenosperma (assembly GCF_014773155.1). Taxonomy (NCBI): domain Eukaryota; kingdom Viridiplantae; phylum Streptophyta; class Magnoliopsida; order Fabales; family Fabaceae; genus Arachis; species Arachis stenosperma. The sequence goes on from NW_026651371.1 coordinate 26,990, forward strand.
TCCATTTTGGATAAGAATTCATCAATGATGGAGTCTTCCTCTTGGTCAATGATGAGCGGATAATTTGTACGCTTTTTGGCATTGTTTTAGTATGTTTTTGGTAGTTTTAGTTGAGTTTTTATTATATTTTTATTAGTTTTTAGTTAAAATTCACTTTTCTGGACTTTACTATGAGTTTGTGTGTTTTTCTGTGATTTCAGGTATTTTCTGGCTGAAATTGAGGGATCTGAGCAAAAATCTGATCCAGAGACTCAAAAGGACTGCAGATGCTGTTGGATTCTGACCTCCCTGCACTCGAAGTGGATTTTCTGGAGCTACAGAAGCCCAATCGGCGCGCTCTCAACGGCGTTGGAAAGTAGACATCCTGGGCTTTCCAGCAATATATGATAGTCTATACTTTGCCCAAGATTTGATGGCCCAAACCGGCGTTCAAAGTCACCCTCAGAATTCCCAGCGTTAAACGCCCAAACTGGCACAAGAATGGGAGTTAAACGCCCAAACTGGCACCAAAACGGGAGTTAAACGCCAAGAAGAGTCTCTACACGAAAAATGCTTCATTGCTCAGCCCAAGCACACACCAAGTGGGCCCGGAAGTAGATTTTTATGTCATTTACTCATCTCTGTACACCCTAGGCTACTAGTTTCTTATAAATAGGACCTTTTACTATTGTATTTTCATCTTGGTTCTTCTGGTTCCCTCTCTGGGGCCGAAACCAATGATCACTTTTGTTCTTATGTATTTTCAACGGTGAAGTTTCTACACACCATAGATTAAGGTGTGGAGCTCTGCTGTACCTCGAGTATTAATGCAATTACTATTGTTCTTCCATTCAATTCCGCTTGTTCTTTGTCCAAGATATCACTTGTTCTTCAATCATGATGAAGGTGATGATTGACGCCCATCACCATTCTCACTCATGAACAAGGTGACTGACAACCATTCTTGTTCTACAAGCATCTGAGGCTTAGTGAATATCTCTTGGATTCTTTAATCGGAATCTTCGTGGTATAGGCAAGAACTGATGGCAGCATTCAAGAGAATCCGGAAGGTCTAACCTTGTCTGTGGTATTCTGAGTAGGATTCAATGATTGAATGACTGTGACGTGCTTCAAACCTGTAACCTACTGGGCGTTAGTGACAGACGCAAAAGAGTTATTCTATTCCGGTAGGGGAGGGAACCGAACCGGTGATTGGCCGTACTGTGACAGAGTATTGAGCATTAGCTTTCACTGCGAGGATGGGAGGTAGCTGCTGACAACAGTGAGACCCTATACGAGCTTGCCATGGAAAGGAGTAAGAAGGATTGGATGAAGACAGTAGGAAAGCAGAGAGACGGAAGGGAAGGCATCTTCATATGCTTGTCTAAAGCTCTTACACCAATGATATACATAAGTATCTCTATCTTTATCTTTATGTTATTTTCGTTCATCATCCATACCCATTTGAGTCTGCCTGACTGAGATTTACAAGGTGACCATAGCTTGCTTCATACCAACAATCTCCGTGGGATCGACCCTTACTCACGTAAGGTATTACTTGGACGACCCAGTGCACTTGCTGGTTAGTTGTGTGAAGTTGTAGTAATCACAATTTCGCGCACCAAGTTTTTGGCGCCGTTGCCGGGGATTGTTCTGTGTATGGACAACTGACGGTTCATCTTGTTGCTTAGATTAGGTATTTTTTCTTCAGAGTTCTTAAGAATAAATTCTAGTGTTTCAAGGTGATGTTCTTATCATCACCAAAGCTGATTGATCATCATCAATTTAGCTCTTGAATGCAATGTCCTGCTGAAGCTTAGCTAGCTATGTCTAATTCCTTTAGACTAAAGCTTTAGACTAACATTGCATGATTCCTGGAATTCTCATTAAGAATTTTGATACCCTTATTTTTATTTTTATTTCACTTAATTTTCGAAAAAGCACAAAAAATTACAAAATCATAAAATCCAAAATATTTCTTGTTTAAGTCTAGTGTCTCATTTTAAGTTTGGTGTCAATTGCATGTTTCTGTTCTTCTTGCATTTTTCGAATTCATGCATGTGTCCTCATTGATCTTCAAGTTGTTCTTGATGATTTTCTTGTTTTGATCTTTGAATTCTATTGACTTGAGTGATTTGTGTTTCTCATATGCATTCTCATGTAGTTAGTGTCAATAGTATACAAACTGCTAAGTTTGGTGTCTTGCATGCATTGTTATTTGATTCTTGTTGCATTTTAATTATTAAAAATCCAAAAATATTTTTAATTTGTGTCTTTTCAAGTCAATGATACAAAGAATTGAAGATTCAGAACATACTGCAGAGGAATTATACAGAAAAAGCTGAGCATTCAAAAATGCCCAGTGAAGAAGGCAGACTGGCGTTTAAACGCCAGCCAGGGCACCTGGTTGGGCGTTTAACGCCCAAAGAGGTAGCATTTTGGGCGTTAAACGCCAGAATGTATACCATTCTGGGCGTTTAACGCCAGGATGGTGCTAGGGGGAAGAATTTGTTTTCAAAATCAATTTTTTTTTCAAGTTTTCAAAGTTTTTCAAAATCAAATCTTTTTCAAATCATATCTTTTCAATCAAATGTTTTCAAAATCAATTTCTTTCCTTTTTCAAAGATACTTACTAACAATTAATGATTTGATTGAACGTTTTTTGCCTTTTCTGTTAAGGAAGGTTTTATGTTTGAATCATATCTTTTCTTGTTAGGCAAGTCATTAATTTTTAAAATCATATCTTTTCAAATTGTTTTCAAATCATATCTTTTTAAAATTGTTTTCAAATCATATCTTCTTAATCACATCTTTTTAAAACCAATCATATCTTCTTAACCACATCTTTTTCAAAATAGTTTTCAATCAAATCTTTTTGATTTCTAATTTAAAAATCTTTTTCAAAAAATCACTTGATTTCTTTTCCACTCTTATTTTCGAAAATCAATTAAGTGTTTTTCAAAATGTTTTCAAAATCTTTTACTTAATTTTCGAAAATTACTTCCCTTCTTCTCACATCCTTCTATTTATGGACTAACACTATTCCTTAATGCAAAATTCGAACTCCATCTTCTTTGATAAGTTCGAATTTTCTACTTCTGTCTTCTACTCTTCTTTTCTTCTGAAACCTAAAGGAATCTCTATACTGTGACATAGAGGATTCCATATTTTCTTGTTCTCTTCTCTTTCATATGAGCAGGAACAAAGACAAAGGCATTCTTGTTGAAGCTGACCCTGAACCTGAAAGGACCTTGAAGCAAAAGCTAAGAGAAGCTAAGGCTCAACTCTCTGTTGAGGACCTGACCGAATTCTTCAAGGAGGAAGAACCCATGGCAGCCGAAAACAACAACAATGCCAACAATGCAAGGAAGGTGCTGGGTGACTTTACTGCACCTACTCCCAATTTCCATGGGAGAAGCATCTCTATCCCTGCCATTGGAGCAAACAACTTTGAGCTTAAGCCTCAATTAGTTTCTCTAATGCAACAGAATTGCAAGTTCCATGGACTTCCAATGGAAGATCCTCATCAGTTCTTAGCTGAATTCTTGCAAATCTGTGACACAGTCAAGACTAATGGGGTAGACCCTGAGGTCTATAGACTGATGCTATTCCCTTTTGCTGTAAGAGACAGAGCTAGAATATGGTTGGACTCTCAACCTAAAGAAAGCCTGGACTCTTGGGAAAAGCTGGTCAATGCCTTCTTGGCAAAGTTCTTTCCACCACAAAGATGGAGTAAGCTTAGAGTGGAAGTCCAAACCTTCAGGCAGAAGGATGGAGAATCCCTCTATGAAGCTTGGGAAAGATACAAACAATTAATCAGGAAGTGTCCCTCAGACATGCTTTCTGAATGGAGCATCATAGGTATTTTCTATGATGGTCTCTCTGAACTATCCAAGATGTCTTTGGATAGCTCTGCTGGAGGATCTCTTCATCTGAAGAAGACGCCTGCAGAGGCTCAAGAGCTAATTGAAATGGTTGCAAACAACCAATTCATGTACACTTCTGAAAGGAATCCTGTGAATAATGGGACTAATCAGAAGAAAGGAGTTCTTGAGATTGATACTCTGAATGCCATTTTGGCTCAGAATAAAATATTGACTCAACAAGTCAATTTGATTTCTCAAAGTCTGTCTGGAATGCAAATGCACCTGGCAGTACTAAGGAAGCTTCATCTGAGGAAGAAGCTTATGATCCTGAGAACCCTTCAATGGAAGAGGTGAATTACCTAGGAGAATCCTATGGTAACACCTATAATTCTTCATGGAAAAATTACCCAAATTTCTCATGGAAGAATCAAGAGAGACCTCAACAAGGTTTCAACAACAACAATGGTGGAAGAAATAGGTTTAGCAATGGCAAGCCTTTTCCATCATCTTCTCAGCAATAGACAGAGAGTTCTAAGCAGAATACCTCTGACTTAGCAACAATGGTCTCTGATCTAATCAAACCACTCAAAGTTTCATGAATGAAACAAGGTCCTCCATTAGAAATTTGGAAGGACAAGTGGGTCAGCTGAGTAAGAAAGTTACTGAACTCCCTCCTAGTACTCTCCCAAGTAATACAGAAGAAAATCCAAAGGGAGAATGCAAAGCCATAAACATGGCCGAATATAGAGAGGAAAGAGAGGAGGTGGACGCCACTGAGGAAGACCTCAATGGGCGTGCACCACCCTCCTCTGAGTTCCCCAATGAGGAACCATGGGAATCTAAGGCTCAAAATGAGACCATAGAGATTCCATTGGACTTACTTCTGCCCTTCATGAGCTCTGATGAGTATTCTTCCTCTGAAGAGGATGAGTATGTCACTGAAGAGCAATTTGCTAAATACCTTGGAGCAATCATGAAGCTAAATGACAAGTTATTTGGAAATGAGACTTGGGAGGATGAACCCCCTTTGCTCACCAAAGAACTGGATGACTTGTCTAAACAGAAATTACCTCAGAAGAGACAAGATCCTGGGAAGTGCATGGATGAATCCATCATCCTTGGCAGACCCTTCCTAGCCACAGCAAAGGCTGTGATTGATGTTGATGAAGGTGAACTGATCATTCAAGTGAATGAAGAATCCTATGTGTTTAAGGATATCCCTTTGTCACCATGGAGAGGAAGCTTGAAGAGCTTCCCTCAAATCAGAGACAAACAGAGCCCCCACAGTCAAATTCTAAGTTTGGTGTTGGGAGGCCACAACCAAACTCTAAGTTTGGTGTTGAACCCCCACATTCAAACTCTAAGTTTGGTGTTGGGAGGTTCCCACATTGCTCTGATCATTTGTGAGGCTCCATGAGAGCCATCTGTCAAGCTACTGACATTAAAGAAGCGCTTGTTGGGAGGCAACCCAATGATTATATTTTATATATTTCCTTTTGTTATTTTATGTTTTTTGTAGGTTGATGATCATAAGAAGTCACAAAATCCATTGAAAAAGCAAAAACAGAATGAAAAACAGGAAGAAAAACAGCACACCCTGGAGGAAGAACTCACTGGCGTTTAAACGCCAGTTAGGCTAGCAGTTGGGCGTTTAACGCCCAGTCTGGCACCATTCTGGGCGTTTAACGCCAGAAAGGGGCACCAGACTGGCGTTAAACGCCAGGAAAGGGCAAGAACCTGGCGTTAAACGCCAGGAATGGGCACCAGCCCGGCGTTTAACGCCAGAATTGGCTCAAAACGTGGATTTTGATGCTATTTGGTGCAGGGATGACTTTTCCTTGACACCTAAGGATCTGTGGACCCCACAGGATCCCCACCAACCCCACCACCCTCTCTTCTTCTTCACCCATTCACCAATCACCTCAATACCTCTTCACCACTCACATCCATCTCCTCCATTTCTTCTTCTTCTACTCTCTTCTTTCTTCTTTTGCTCGAGGACGAGCAAACCTTCTAAGTTTGGTGTGGTAAAAGCATTGCTTTTTGTTTTTCCATAACCATTTATGGCATCCAAAGCCGGTTCAACTGAGAAGGCATGACCTCAAGCCCATCACCAAGAGAAAGATGGAGCAAACAAGAGACCCCTCTCATCAAGAGATCCCTGAGATACCTCAAGGGATGCACTTTCCTCCACAAGACTATTGGGAGCAACTGAACACCTCCCTAGGAGAATTAAGTTCCAACATGGGACAACTAAGGGTGGAGCACCAAGAACACTCCATTCTCCTCCATGAAATTAGAGAAGATCAAAGAATCATGAGAGAGGAGCAACAAAGACAAGGAAGAGACATTGAGGAGCTCAAGCACTCCATAGGATCTTCAAGAAGAAGAAAGAGCCGCCATCACTAAGGTGGACCCGTTCTTTAATCTCCTTGTTCTTTATTCTTCTGTTTTTCGAATTTTAGTGCTTTATGTTTATCCATGTTTGTGTCTTATGATCATTAGTGTCTTAGTGTCTATGCCTTAAAGCTATGAATATGAATCCATCACCTTTCTTAAATGAAAACTGTTTTTATCACAAAAGAACAAGAAGTACAGGATTTCAAATTCATCTTTAAAACTAGCTTAATTAGTTTGATGTGGTGACAATACTTGTTGTTTTCTGAATGTATGCTTAAACAGTGCATATGTCTTTTGAATTTGTGGTTCATGAATGTTAAAATTGTTGGCTCTTGAAAGAATGATGAAAAAGGAGACATGTTACTGAGGATCTGAAAAATCATAAAAATGATTCTTGAAGCAAGAAAAAGCAGTGAATACAAAAAAAAAAGAAAAAAAAGAGAAAAAGAAGGAGAAAAACGAAAAAAAAAGGGGAGAAAGAGAAAAAGAAAGAAAAAGAAAGAAATAAAGTTGTGATCCAAGGCAAAAAGAGTGTGCTTAAGAACCCTGGACACCTCTAATTGGGGACTCTAGCAAAGCTGAGTCACAATCTGAAAAGGTTCACCCAATTATGTGTCTGTGGCATGTATGTATCCGGTGGTAATACTGGAAGACAGAGTGCTTTGGGCCACGGCCAAGACTCATAAAGTAGCTGTGTTCAAGAATCATCATACTTAACTAAGAGAATCAATAACACTATCTGGACTCTGAGTTCCTAAAGAAGCCAATCATTCTGAATTTTAAAGGATAAAGTGAGATGCCAAAACTGTTCGGAGGCAAAAGCTACTAGTCCCGCTCATCTAATTTGGAGCTTAGTTTCATTGATAATTTGGAGTCTATAGTATATTCTCTTCTTTTTATCTTATTTGATTTTCAGTTGCTTGAGGACAAGCAACAATTTAAGTTTGGTGTTGTGATGAGCGGATAATTTGTACGCTTTTTGGCATTGTTTTTAGTATGTTTTTGGTAGTTTTAGTTGAGTTTTATTATATTTTTATTAGTTTTTAGTTAAAATTCACTTTTCTGGACTTTACTATGAGTTTGTGTGTTTTTCTGTGATTTCAGGTATTTTCTGGCTGAAATTGAGGGATCTGAGCAAAAATCTGATCCAGAGACTCAAAAGGACTGCAGATGCTGTTGGATTCTGACCTCCCTGCACTCGAAGTGGATTTTCTGGAGCTACAGAAGCCCAATTGGCGCGCTCTCAACGGCGTTGGAAATTAGACATCCTGGGCTTTCCAGCAATATATGATAGTCCATACTTTGCCCAAGATTTGATGGCCCAAACCGGCGTTCAAAGTCACCCTCAGAATTCCCAGCGTTAAACGCCCAAACTGGCACAAGAATGGGAGTTAAACGCCCAAACTGGCACCAAAACGGGAGTTAAACGCCAAGAAGAGTCTCTACACGAAAAATGCTTCATTGCTCAGCCCAAGCACACACCAAGTGGGCCCGGAAGTGGATTTTTATGTCATTTACTCATCTCTGTACACCCTAGGCTACTAGTTTCTTATAAATAGGACCTTTTACTATTGTATTTTCATCTTGGTTCTTCTGGTTCCCTCTCTGGGGCCGAAACCAATGATCACTTTTGTTCTTATGTATTTTCAACGGTGAAGTTTCTACACACCATAGATTAAGGTGTGGAGCTCTGCTGTACCTCGAGTATTAATGCAATTACTATTGTTCTTCCATTCAATTCCGCTTGTTCTTTGTCCAAGATATCACTTGTTCTTCAATCATGATGAAGGTGATGATTGACGCCCATCACCATTCTCACTCATGAACAAGGTGACTGACAACCATTCTTGTTCTACAAGCATCTGAGGCTTAGTGAATATCTCTTGGATTCTTTAATCGGAATCTTCGTGGTATAGGCAAGAACTGATGGCAGCATTCAAGAGAATCCGGAAGGTCTAACCTTGTCTGTGGTATTCTGAGTAGGATTCAATGATTGAATGACTGTGACGTGCTTCAAACCTGTAACCTACTGGGCGTTAGTGACAGACGCAAAAGAGTTATTCTATTCCGGTAGGGGAGGGAACCGAACCGGTGATTGGCCGTACTGTGACAGAGTATTGAGCATTAGCTTTCACTGCGAGGATGGGAGGTAGCTGCTGACAACAGTGAGACCCTATACGAGCTTGCCATGGAAAGGAGTAAGAAGGATTGGATGAAGACAGTAGGAAAGCAGAGAGACGGAAGGGAAGGCATCTTCATATGCTTGTCTGAAGCTCTTACACCAATGATATACATAAGTATCTCTATCTTTATCTTTATGTTATTTTCGTTCATCATCCATACCCATTTGAGTCTGCCTGACTGAGATTTACAAGGTGACCATAGCTTGCTTCATACCAACAATCTCCGTGGGATCGACCCTTACTCACGTAAGGTATTACTTGGACGACCCAGTGCACTTGCTGGTTAGTTGTGTGAAGTTGTAGTAATCACAATTTCGCGCACCAGTCAACCTCTTCAAAGTCTCCAACTATGACATGCTTTGGAGGTTGTACACCCTCCTCAACATCAATATCAAGCTTCTTGGAGAGAGATTCTTTAGATTCCCATGGTGGTTCCGCATCTCCTAAATCTTCAACCACTTCTTCCTCTTCTTCAACAATCATGGCTTCCTCTAATTGTTCCAATACAAAATCTAACTCCTCATTCTCTACCAGATTTTCCAGTCTCTCCTTCATGCTTTGCTCTTCTTTCGATCCTTCACAATTGGCAATGGGATTGCTTTGAGTGCATAAGTATCGGGAGATTGAAACGTCCACTAGCTTGGTCAAGGTAGCCACAAATTCTAGTATCTCCCTTTTCATCTCTTCTTGCCTTTGAAGGAATAGAGTGAGAGAGTCATCCATTGAGGCTTGGGGTGGATAAGAGGGTTTATTGTTTTGGAGAAAGGGTTCATAGTAGGAAGGTGGTTCTTCTTGTTAGGGGTATAGAGATGATGTGTATTAAGGTGGTTGGTTATATGATGGATAAGGGTCATATGGAGGTTGTTGGTAGAAAGGGGCTTGTGAGTATGGTTGAGGATCATGTTGAGGATGAGGTTCATAGGCATATGGTGGTAGTTTTTGATTGTCACAAAGGGATTTACCATAGCCATTGAATTGACATGCATTAGGATGAGAATTATGCCTATAAGTAACCGGAGGTTGTTGCCAATAGGAGTGATCAATTCCTTGAGGCTCCTCCCATCTTTGATGATTCCATCCTTGATGCATGTTGTCATTGAGGTTCATATTTTATACAACACACTTTGAACCAAACTCATAGCCAAAAGGGTGAGAATTCATAGTGAAATCAAAAACAAAACTAACAAGGTCCTAAGGCTAACAAAAACTAGCAAACAAGCAAAAGGCAAACATATTCACAATATTCACATATATACAATAACCAATAACAAGGCACACAATTGCAATTCCCCGTCAACGGCGCCATTTTGATGATCGGATTTTTGGTTGGTAAAGAATTTCATCAAATGAAATCTCGTTGCATGTATAGTTTTTAAACCAATAAAGCATCCTTTCATACAAAAATTTGGTTGTCACAAGTAACAAACCTCTATAAAAATAAACCGAAGTATTTAAACCTCGGGCCGTCTCTCAAAGGAATTGCAGGGTAGTATTCTTGTTGTTGGTTATGAGTTGTATAATTTGGGATTTTGAGATAAGAAACAAGAAATGTAAATGGCAAGAATTAATTAATGTCTAGAAAAGCTCTTGGCAAGGTATGAGAACTAGAAGTCCTATCCTCATTATCATCATCAATTGTGATGACAATTGTTCATTGCTCCACTTAGTTAACCCTCTAACTATGAAGGAAAGTCAAGTGGAAGTAATCAAATTGGATTCACAAGTCCTAGTCAAATCCAAAGGGAAAGACTAGCTTTAGTGACATGCAATTCAACTAGCAACTTCTAATTATCAATCAACAAAAGTATTAGATAACTCATGAGTCACCAATTACTCAACCTAAGTCAATAGGAGAAAATTCTACTCTAGCATCCTTTCAAGCATTCTGTCAAACACTTGGAAGGCATAAAAGGAAAGCATAGTAAATTGATAAAAATCTAACAACTACTAATTGCAAGAGAACTTAACAACAACAATCAAAGAAGGCACAATTAACATGAATTACCTCAAATTGTATTAAAAGAAAATAAAAGGAACAAGAGTGTATCAACAATAAAGAATACAAAATAAGGGAATTACAACAAAAGAATAAAAGAACAAGATGTAGAAACTAGAAATTGAGAAGGAGAAGTATATGAGAGGAAGAATTAAAACCTAGATCTAGAGAAGAGATTAACCTAATCCTAATTCTAATTCTAGATAGAAGAGATAGCTTCTCTCTCTAGAAACTATCTCTAAACTAAACTAATTGGTAACTAATTTCTAATTATGACTTGTGTCTCTAGTTGGTTCTTCAATCCTTGTACTTAATAGCATTAGAAGTGAGATGAATTTGGGCCTGGGAAGCCCAGAAATCGCCCCAGCAGATTCACTTTAAGTGGGTCACATGCGAGCACCGATGCGTACGCATCATGTACATGTACGCGTCGCCATGTGACCTTCTATCCACACGTGCACGTTTTCTGTGCGTGTGTGTCGATGAGTTCATCCCAAATCCTTGATTTTCCATGATTTTTACACTTGCATGCTTTTCCTCTTCATCCCTTTGATCCATTCCTAGCCCTTTCCATCCTGAAATCACTAACAAACACATCAAGACATCTAGTGGAATCAATGGTGAATCAAAATCAACCAATTAAGCGCCTAAAAAGCATGTTTTTACACTTAATCACAAATTAGGAGACAATCATGAAATCATGCCATTTCATTGAATAAATGTGGAAAATGGATAAAATCAACCTAAATTAAGCACAATATGTACCACAAAATAACGGCACATCAAGATGAAAACACTAGAGAAGGGCAAGTTGCCCGATACCTAGGAGCTCTTATAAAGTTGAATGCCAAGCTATTTGGTTCAAAGCCTTTGGAGGAAGAACCTCCATTACTTTCCAAGGAACACAATGCTTTGGTTCAGCAGAAGCTACCTCAGAAGCTTCCAGATCCTGGAAGCTTCCTGATTCCTTGTACCATAGGCACCATGACCTTTGAAAAGGCTCTGTGTGACCTAGATCAAGTATAAACCTCATGCCACTCTCTGTAATTGAGACGCTATGAATCTTTGAGGTACAAGTTATAAATATCTCACTAGATATAGCAGACAAGTCAATGAAGAAGCTATATGACTTAGTAGAGGATGTCTTGGTAAAGGTTGAAAACCATTACATCTCTACAAACTTCATTGTCATGTACATAGGAGAGGATGAGGATGACTCTATCATCCTCAGAAGACCTTTCCTAGATACTCCAAATGCCATGATAAATGTGGCAAAGGGAGAAATGGTTTTCTAACTAGGAGAAGACTACATCTTGTTCAATATGTCAAATCCCAATTCTCCCTCTGATAAGAAAGAGACAATGGGGCAACATTTAGTGTTCCAACCATCTCTTTCTGTGCAAAGCTTTACTGAGCCCCCAAACATCAATTCTAAGTTTGGTGTTGAGCAGCCATCAACAAGCTCTAAGCACAAAGGTACTAGGTAGAAAGTCCCTAAAGGCTGGAGGGACAAAAGAGCCCCAATTGAAGGCCTCTCACCAGGCATGAGAGTTGTCTTCACCAATAAACCAGTCATACCACATATAGTGAGTCGTGTCTGTCTCTAGAGCATGTGGAGCTCATTCATGAGAAGAAAGGAAGAAAGTTCACTATAAGAGGCAAAAATCTAAGCCCATACTCACCTCCGTAAAGAGCTAACCGTCAAGCTAGTGACGATAAAGAAGAACTTGTTGGGAGGCAACTCAACCCTAATTAATTATTTCTATTTTCTTTCATTTTGTTTTTCTTTAAGTTTATTTAGGTTAATGATCATGTGCATCAGTCATAACAGAGACAGAAAAATTCAGTAATGAAACAGAACACTATGGATGGAGTGTTGTTGAAGTTGAACGCCAACCAGGGAGCAGACCCTGGGCGTTCAACACCCCAAATGGGAAGCATTGTTGGCGTTGAATGCCAGCCAGGGAGTAGACCCTGGATGTTCAAACGCTAGTGCAGAGGGGAGGGATTCTTAAATTCCTAGCCTCTCAGGACCAGCGGGTCCCACAGCATCTTCACCTATCCCGCTTACTTTCACACTTCCCTATGTACTCTTCCCTATAAACCGTAGCCCAATCACATTCATATCACTTCCCTAAAATCATCATAACTCTACGCAACCCCCACCCAATTCAAAATCAAATTTCCTATCCAAATCCCCACCTATGGCCGAACCCAACCTACCCCCATTCTATAAATACCCCTATCTCTCCCTCTATCTCTTCTCTTTTCTTCTTCTTCTACTCCATTATTCTCTTTTCTTTATTTTTGCTCGAGGAGAAGTAAAGTTTTAAGTTTGGTGTTGAAAAAGCCAAGCTTTTTTAACTTTGCATTCCCATTCATGGCACCCAAGGTTAGAGAGTCCTCTAGAAAGAGGAAAGGAAAGGCAGTAGCCGCCACCTCTAAATCTTGGGAGATGGAGAGATTCATCACCAAAGCCCACCAAGACTACTTCTATGAAGTAGTGGCACAGAAGGAGGTGATCCCTGAGCTCCCTTTCAGGCTCAAGAAGAATGAGTATTTGGTAATCTAAAAAATCTAAAAATTGATTCTTGAAGCAAGAAAAGCAGCAAGAAGAAAAAGCATGTTGCAAAAGAAAAAAAATTTACATATGCATCCGAAAAAATAAAAAAAAAGAAGAAAAATCCATTACTGCCCAAAAATACAGTAAAAGGAAGGCAGATTGAAAAAGCTAGTAACCCTTTAAACAAAAAGGCAGGGGTAAAAGGATCCAACGCTTTGAGCATGAGTGGTTAAGAGGGCCTAAAAGAAACAAAATCCTAGCCTAAGCGGCTCAAACAAGTTGTCCCTAACCATGTGCTTATGGCGTCAAGTTGTCAAGTGAAAAGCTTGAGACTGAGCGGTTAAAGTCATGATCCAATGAAAAAAGAGTGTTCTTAAGAACTCTGGACACCTCTATCTGGGGATTCTAGCAAATCTGAATCACAATCCGAAAGGTTTCACCCAGTTAAAGTGTCTGTGGCATTTATGTATCCGGTGGTAATGCTAGAAAATAAAATGCTTAGGGTCACAGCCAAGACTCTAAAAGCTGTGTTCAAGAATAAAAAAGAACTGAACTAGGAGAGTCAATAATATCATATGGATTCTAAGTTCCTAAAGAGACCAACATTTCTAAGTTTCAATGGATAGTGAGATGCCAAAACTATTTAGAAGCAAAAAGCTACTAAGTTCCGTTCATCTAATTGAAACTGAGCTTCATTAAAAACACTGAGATTTATTGTACCTTACTCTTCTTTTTATCCAACTGTGTTTTTAGTTGCTTAGGGACAAGCAACAGTTTAAGTTTGGTGTTGTGATGAGCGGATATTTTATATGCTTTTTGGCATTTTTTCATATAGTTTTTAATATGTTTTGTTTAATTTTTATTAAGTTTTTATAGGTTTTAGTGTTAAATTCACAATTTTGGATTCTACTTTGATTTTGTGTCTTTTTATGCAATTTTAGGTGTTTTCTAGCTAAAATTGAGGAGCTGGAGCAAAAGTCTGATTCAGAGATAGAAAAGCACTGCAGATGCTGTCTAAATCTGACATCCTTTCACTTGGAAGAGCTTTTCTGGAGCTACCAAATTTCAAATGGAGCGTTCTCAGCGGCTATGGAAAGCTTACTTCTAGAACTTTCCAGAAATGTATAATACTCCATACTATGCTTCTGATTAGAAGGCCAAAAACTGGCATCCAATGCCAGCTTTCTGCCCCCTTTCAGGCGTCCAGCGCCCAATGAGAAGAGACCAGCATCCAAACGCCCAAAGAGGAACCCCTAGCCAGTGTTCAATGCCCTAGAGGCCTCCCAGAACATGGATCTCATCAAAGCTCAGCCCAAACACTCACCAAGTGGACCCCAGAAGTGGATTTTAGCACTAAAAGACTATTTTACCCTTTCTTCTATAATCACTGGTTAATAGTTTAGTATTTAAAGAACTTTTACAATTCTCCATAGAAAGGGACGCACACTATATTTCATTGATCATTGTATTTTCTATCAGTATGAGTTTCTAAACCTCATAGGTTGAGGGGAGGAGCCCTGTTGAATTCTATGAAATAATAAAAGTATTACTGTTTTTCTTCAATCTGTGTTTGATTTAATTCTAAGATGTATATTCGTTCTTCAACATGGTGAATAGGATGATCCGTGACAATCATCTCCATTCATCATACCAAGACCGCGTGCCTGACAACCACCCGTGTCTTCTTGGGTTCGTGTGAAAACGTGATTGGAAAGCATCGAACCGACAACTTGATTGTACATCTCTCAGACAGCTAATCCATGACTTTGTTGGGGACTTCTCGAGACACCAGTTCAGCCAATATACGGGAGATTAGGGCCTCTGTCGTAAAGCCTAGAACCCAAAGGAGCAGCATTCTCTGATCTGGAAGATTCGACCTTGTCTGTGGCGTTTTGAGTAGGATCACCAAAGAGAATAAACTGCTAGAGCTTCACCCTTGTTCAGATTGGATGACCGCGGCCATACGGCGCTTGATCTGAAGCAGAGGAGGTTAATGTCTGTGGTCATACAATGTTGATCACATACAGCCTGCCATAGAAGAAATCATACACAATTAAAGGAGACAGTAAGACCAGAGTTAATTCAGAAAGGCAAAGCAACTCCAATCTTTAACCATCTTCCTATTACTGATTCCCTTCAAATTTACAAATTATTTTATACACTTTTCCTTATATGTATTTAAACCAACAACTTCTTGATTCGCCTGACTAAAATTTGCAAAATAACCATAGCTTACTTCAGACCACAATCCTCGTGGGCTCGACCCTGACTCACTCAGGTATTACTTGGACGAACCAGTTCACTTGCTGGTATAGCTGTACGAAGTGTGGAGATTCGTGCACCACCTATCATCCAAGAAGAAGAAATACATGTGATACTTGGATAACAATCAGCTGCTTGAGGTATGTGAATTGGCGCTTGTTATGGCGCTCCAAGCGTTCCATCTGCCGGTCTTGCTGGTCCAACCTCTGAAGTATCTGAAGGAGCAGCTGATTTGTTGAAGGTGCTTGTGATGTGGAAGGAGAAGGGGTATCTCTGGCCGGGTCTTCAGTCCGGCTGGTAGTGGTTGCTTGGGGTCTGATGTACTTCCCGCTGGGTACATACTGATCATCTCGTGGAATTATGGCCCTGGTGTCTTCAACTCTATAGGAGACTCCGGTTGCTGTGACTAGATCTGAAACCAAGGCGGGAAAGGGAAGGTTACCCACAATCTGTACGTGTCCCATGGCTTGCCGAATGTGTCTTGGTAAGTTGAGAGGCTGGTCTGTAAGGATACACCATATGAGAATAGCCATGTCTGCAGTGAAGGAGGACTCGTGAGTGCTTGGGAAGACGTAGTGGGACATAATCTGTGCCCACACGCGAGCCTTTAAGGTAAGTGCTGAAGCCGAGATGCCCTTAGGTCAGGATCGATGGTATCCACAGATCCAGTGGCTGCCAGGTAGTGCTATAACTCTGAGGACGTCATCCCACTCAAATTGGTATATCTGGCGCTTGACAGAGGCTTCCTGGTATGTGAAAATTGGAGTAGAATTCAACTACCCATAAGAGATTGACCTATCATGGTTGTTTCCGTAAGAAACCCTATTGTCTTCTGTCAATGCAGGGCTCCACCAAATCAACAACGTTGGTCAGGAGGATAAGAAGGTGCTCATTGTTGTAGTTCCTTGCAGCCAGAATGGAGAACATCTGGTCATAGTAGCGGTTAGTGAACCGCGCAGTGTCCCTTGCTGGAAAGGCTTTCTCAGTTTCCTTGACCTTGATGATCCTCTTGACCAGCTTTGTTGAAGGCTTGACTGATGTTGAGGGTGATTCTTCCGCCAATGCTCTTTTTGTTCCTCTTCTTACTGGTGGTGTGGTATTGGCTTTCTCTTTTCCCTTTTTGGTGGCCATCCTGAAAGAGAAAAAGAAAGGTACATGTAAGTCCAAGGGTTAGAGCAAGGAAGAGGATAGTACAAGTGATAACTTGCCAAGGTAAAGAAGGATGTCGTTAACACATGGTCGCGACTTTATGTAATTAGGACATCAATGGAAATATAGCAAGAAAGATGAAGGCAATTAAATGCAAGATGTTTATTGGCATGCCGGCAAAGGCATGAGTAGCATAGATCAAGCATAAATTGCGAAAAATGTATTATCACTTGTAACAAATTAACAATCATATTTGTATTGACAATTATATTGAATTAATAAAATATTATAAGGGTTTTGTGAAAAATAGGCATTAGAGTAGTTGAATAGAATATTGAAGAATGCACAATGCCATACGAGTTTTTTCACAAACACTTGGTATGCATGTTTAATATGATAGGGAAAAAATTAAATCTGAACATGCAAGCAACCCAAAAATAATCAATAATAATTGTCAAATAGGTCCCTAATATGGCCACAAGCAATTGTAGAAGAAATAATCAACCATTTAAATTTCTAACACCAAGTAAAAAATGCAAAAAGAAGAGATAAATAGTAAGAAGGAAAGAAAGAAGATAGAAAGAAAGAACCTTGAGAAGAAGAGGAGAGGAGATAGGTAATGGAGGATGTTAGTGGGAAAGAGGTAAGAAGAGAGGGAGAAGAAGAAGATAGAAAAAGACGAAGAAGAAGAAAGAAGAAGGAAAGAAATTAGGATTGGGAAAGAAAGAATTAGGATTTGGGGGGGAGAAGATGAAAACTGGGCGGCGCACTAGGTGAGTGGTGCGGCGCAACCGACGCGGAAGCGCACTGCGTGCGTTCGCGCGGGTTGTGAAAAAGGGAGGGGACGCGGATGCGTCTTGTGCGCCCGCGCGTGACCAAGGCGCTGCCTCTAGCGCGAGGCCAGCAACGCGCACGCGTAACTCACTGTAACTTTTGCAGTGGCGCAAAAAATTCCAATTGACGCGTGCGCGGCACGTGCGCACACGCGTGGATACCAAGTGGAGAAAAGGATGCATAGGCGCCAGGTGCGCGTACGCGTGAGTCAATTTGTGCTTCTAGCACAGTACCGGCCCCAGACTAGCGCAACTCTCTGGCCAAACAAGGTTTACGTCGATTTTTACATCGACGCGGATGCGCCTTAGACGCGGATGTGTCGATCGCCAAGAGAGGAAACGGCGCGCATGCGTACAGTACGCGTGCGCGTGGGATGCATGGTGCCTAAGGCATGTTTCCTGCTCAACTCCCGTGCCACTCTCTGTTCAATCTCACCTAATTCGCATTCACAAAGGACGCGGACGTGCACTAGGCGCTGGCGCGTCAATCCCTCTTTCTTTTTTTTAAAGTTAAAATACAATATGCAACTAATTATGCATAAATTATGAATGGCTACTGAGAAAAAAAAGTAAAATAAAGCTAAGAATAAGAATGGAAGATCATACCATGGTGGATTGTCTCCCACCTAGCACTTTTCTTTAACGTGCTTAAGTTGGACGGTCCACTAGCTCAGTCTTCTTGCTGTTGGTGGGTCCTCCAAGAGGAAGATCTCTAGCTCCTTGTTTTTCTTCATCTTCTCTACTCTATGGGGACCTTCCCATCTTGATCTCAACTTGCCTGGCATGAGCCGCAATCTGGAGTTGTAAAGGAGGATAAGTCCCCAGGTTGGAACTCTCTCCTCTTGATGTGCTTATCATGCACAGCCTTCACTGTCTCTTTGTACAGCCTGGAGTTCTCGTAAGCTTCTAGGCAAAGGTTCTCTAATTTTTGTAGTTGCAGCTTCCTTTCAGCTCCGGCTTACTCAAATCCCATGTTGCATTATCTTACCGCCCAGAAAGCTTTGTGCTCTACCTCAACTGGGAGGCAACAGGCCTTTCCATAAACAAAGCGAAAGGGGCTCATCCCGATTGGTGTCTTGTACGCTATCCGCTATGCCCAAAGTGCATCTTGTAGCCTGGTGCTCCAATCCTTCCCATGAGGCTTGACTATCTTCTACAATATGCGCTTTGTCTCTCTGTTAGACACCTCGGCTTGCCCATTAGTCTGAGGATGGTAAGCTATTGCTATCTTGTGAAGGACGCCATGTTTCTTTAGTAAGCCTATTAATCTCCTGTTACAAAAGTGAGTGCCTGGATCACTCACAATTGCTCGTGGTGATCCAAAGTGACAAATAATATGATTTCTAACAAAAGAGACAACAGTGTTAGCATCATCAGTACGGGTAGGAATTGCTTCCACCCATTTAGAAACATAATCTACAGCTAATAGTATGTACGAGAAACCATTAGAGGTTGGAAATGGACCCATGAAGTCAATGCCCCAGACATAAAAAATTTCACAGAACAGCATAAGCTGTTGGGGCATCTCATCCCTCTTGAATATATTACCAAATCTTTGGCATGGGGAACAAGATTTACAGAAAGCAGCAGCATCTTTAAAAAGAGTGGGCCACCAGAATCCACAGTCTAAAATTTTTCTAGCTGTTCTCTGAGGGCCAAAATGTCCACCACTCTCAGAAGAGTGGCAGACCTCTAAAATGGACTGGAATTCTGATTGGGGCACACACTGTCTAATTACCTGGTCAGCACCATACCTCCACAAATATGGATCATCCCATATATAATATTCAGACTCGCTTTTCAGCTTGTCCTTCTGATGCTTAGTAAAATTGGGAGGGAAGGTATGACTAACTAGATAATTAGCTACAGGTGCATACCAAGGAACTACTTCAGATACTGCATGCAAGGTATCAAATCCCAAAGTTGGTCTTCATGTTTTGATCTAAAATCCCATATCTTATTTTTGCACCCGTCTTCAACTTGATCATCATAATTCTTCTATCTGGGTGGTTAACACATAGAATTCTCTTTAGCACACCAAATTCTCCTCCTAGACCCACACAAAATTGCATTCATCCGATCATGGTCCCTACGCCTTAAAGCTTCGACCTTAATGAGAACAATATCAAACTTCCAACCACTACACAACTCCCTCTTACTCTTAATTCCACAAAGAGCTCGAAGTTGACCATCCGTTTCAATCAAACCATATACAAAGGGAATAATGAAGCTTGGGGTTAATAATTTTACCCACTTGAATGGAAGGATGGATGGTGACTTAGGAAGGGGAACTTCCCCATATTTAAACAATGCGAAATCTACTCACATACGCTCTTCCTTTGTTATTTCCACCTCTTGACAATTTTCTTCAATTTCTCCTTGCTTTCCAACTGCTTCCAATTCCTTTTCATCATCAATCAAGTCAAACTTTAGAGGTTGTGTGAAGTCTACTTCAACATCATCTTCACATTCATTTGAAGAGTCATCAACAAGGTCATCAATGTTCCTTGGTGTAGAGTTGTCTTTAGTAAGTTCAACTCCAATTTCCATGGAAAAGTATTCTATTTTGGATAAGAATTCATTAATGATGGAGTCTTCCTCTAGATTAACCTCTTCGAGGTCTCCAACTATGATATACTTTGGAGGTTATAAACCCTCCTCAATATCAATATTATGCTTCTTGGAGAGAGGTTCTTGAGATTTCCATGGTGGTTCTGCATCTCCTAGGTCTTCAACCACTTCTTCCTCTTCTTCAACAATCATGCTTCCTCCAATTGTTCCAATGCGAAATCTAACTCCTCATTTTCCACCAAATTTTCTAATATCTCCTTTATACTACAATCTTCATTTGATCCTTCACAATTGGTGATGGGATTGCCTTGGGTGCATAAGTAGCGGGAGATTGAAGCGTCCAGCCATCCCTGGTTGAAATTATCTCTCCAACCCTGGTTGGAGTTGTCCTGGCAATTTTGATTGTAGTTTCTACCTTGGTTGTAGTTGCCGCCTTGTTGATAGTATCCTTGATTCGGGTGGTCATAGAAATTGTGAGTAGCTGCCAAGGTGTTATCCTCATGTTGGAGCTGTGGACACTCGTCAGTGTAATGACTATAATCAGCACATATTTCGCATACTCTTTGAGGAACCAGTTGATGACTCTGTTGTGATGGAGGAGGTTGAGATTGTTGCTGGCTCAGATGTATATGCTTCAGTAGGTTGGTCATCTCACATAGTGATTATGTAAGAGCAGTATTCTCACCGCTAGAGGAAACCTCTGCCACAGCCTTGGGATGGTTGTTTCTATACTTGTGATTCTGAGCGAACTCAGCCAGGTCGGCAATCAGTTGCCATGCTTCATCTGTGGTCTTGTACTTTTTCAGAGAACCATTACTCGCACCATCCAATGTAGTCTTGTCCTTAGGTTTCATGCCTTGTGTGAAGTAGCATATCAACACCAACTTGTCAATCATGTGGTGGGGGCATGCGTCTAGGAGATTATTGAAGTGCTCTCAATATTCGTAAAGAGTCTCGGATTCGCCTTGAATAATCATTGAAATTTCTTTCCTCAATCTATCAATAATTTCAGCCGGAAAGTATTTTTCTAAGAATTCTCTTCTAAGCGTATCCCAGTTAGTAACAACTGCTTCAGATTGAGTGTAGTACCACTTTCTTGCCTTTCCCTCAAGAGAAAACGGGAAGGCGGTTAGCAGAATAGAAGTCTCAACTGCACCATTACGCCTAACAGTAGAACAGGCTGTCTGAAAATCCCTGAGGTGATTGAGAGGCTCTTGAGTAGGTAAGCCATGAAACTTTGGCAGTAGATTGATTAGTGCAGTCTTCAATTCAATATCTGCACCCAAATTTGGATGACGTGCTTGGAAAGGTGGTAGTGTAAAGTCCGGAGCTCTTGCTTCCTGGAGAGTAATCCTCCTGGGAGCCGCCATGTCCTCTGCATGTAAATCAACCAAATCAGTAGAAAGGGAGCTTGTTTTTTCCTTAAATGATGTTTCAGATTCGTCCTCAGATAGGACTAACCGACGCCAAGCTTTCCTTATACGTGAAATAGTTTTTTCAATTTCAGGATCAAATGCGGGTAGGCTCAGATCAGGTAGTGAACGCGTCATTCAGTGAAAGAAACATACAGCTCATGGTAATAAAATAAAAGAAAATAAAATGCAAATAAATAAATTCCAACCAATAAATTAGTACACTGTTGCAACTCCCCGGCAACGGCGCCAAAAATTGACGTGGTGGAAATTGGCTGATTGAGAATTTATAGAGAAAACAGCGTTGCAAGTACAGTTCTCAACCGACTAAAATCTGCTTATCAATTTAGAAAAGAGTTGTCACGAAATTAAGAACAAAATACCGGGAGTAGAAATCCCAGGTCGTCTCCCAACGAGTTGCAGAGAGAGTTCTATTTATTGATCAAAGGTTTTCCAAGAAATTTTTGAGTTTGAGAAACAGAGAAATAAATAATTATAAATTGGAGCAATGGAAATTAACGAAAGAATTTATATAATCCAATTAAAAGCCTTGACCAGGAGAAGATTAATACGAGGTTCTATCCTTGTTGAATTTTTCCAAGTGTAATAATAAAAGGTTGTTGCTCTACTTGGTCATCCCTTATATAATAAGGGAAAGTCAAGTAACTCTCCAACTAACCCTACTGCTCGCATCCTAATCCTTTCCTGAGGAAGGATTAGAGTCAGAGAATAGAGAGTCAGCCAATAACTCCCAATTAAGATTAACACTTGAGTATTCCAACTCAAGGTTCTCCTCTTAATCAACTCCCAATCAAGTTAGGAAACTACTCCATTAACATGAATATAACTTTCACAGAATTAAGAGAGGAATAAAAGGAAGACATGATAAACAATAACTGAAAATTAATTACAAGTAAAAAAAGTTCTTTGCATTAATAAATTCTAAAAAAGAATCCAGTTGTAACTCTGAACAAGGATTAAGGATATGAAAGAGTAAGGGACAAAGGAAACAAACTAGAATAATGGACACTTCAACGGAGGTAGTAACTCTTCTCAATATCCAAATCACAAAGCATCAAAAGCATGCAAAACTAGAAATCTATGAATGTGAGGAAAACCTAGAGGAAGAAGTAATGTCTCTCCAAGATTCTCAAAACTAAAACTAAAAACTATGCGTAATGAGAATGTGTCTTGAGTCTCTGCTATTCTCTAGCTCTAATCTGTGTTTCTGGGCCGGAACCGAGTCTAAACTGGCCCAAAAATTGCCCCCAGCATTTTTCTGCAACTGTTGTACGTCGCGCATGTCACGCGTGTGTGCCAGGTGCGCGTGCGTTGATTGTCCTCTTTTCCTATTGCACGTACGCACCAGATCCGTGCGCGCGTCGAAGTGTGAATGCGCTAATGCGCGTGTGCGCGCGAGGTGCGCGCCCACGTCGCTCCTCGCTGGTCAGCTCCTTTGTTTCCTTGCGTTCCTTCCATTTTTGCAAGCTTCCTTTCCATCCTCTAAGCCATTCCTGCCCTATGATCCCTGAAAACACTTAACGCACAGATCACGACATCGAATGGTATAAAGGGGAATTAAAAATATATAATTTAGATGTCTTTGAAGCAAGTTTTCAACTATAGAATAAAATTGGAAAGGAATTGTAAAATCATGCAAATCATATGAATAAGTGAGTAAAGAGTTGATAAAAACCACTCAATTGAGCACAAGATAAACCATAAAATAGTGGTTTATCAAGCATCATTCATAGTGTTGAGCCTTATAAATCCTAGTCCTCCCAAATGTTTCGGTTGACAAAGGGTCTTCCAACTTATGAGATGTATTTTCTTCTTTTCTGGTTCATCTCCCCATATAAAGCTTCTCTGTGGTTTTTCCACCTCTAAACAGATTTCTCTTAGTACTCTTTCATGTTGCATGCTGAAATTGAGAGCTGGGCTTAACACCGATTGAGCTAGTGTAAGTCTTCCCGCAAGTGATAAGCACTTACTCTTCCACCCTTTCAATTTGTTATGGGCTCTCTCTAGTATGTCTTTGAAGTTCTCTTTTCCTTTTCTGTTGCTAGTGATCATAGCCCCTAGGTAGCGGCCTAAGACCCTTTGTTCTTTAAAACTTGAATATTTAGTGATTTTGTCTCGAATGTCCATATTGGTTCTTTTAGAGAAAACAATAGAGGGTTTTTTACATTGATCTTCAGTCTAGATGCTTTGCAAAAGGTTTCAATCACCCCTGTCACTTCCTTAATTTGATCCATTGTTGCTTCAACAAACAAGAGAAGGTCATCCGCAAACATAAGGTGGGATTCGTCACGTCCTTCCCTTCCCACTCTAATTGCCTTCCATAAACCTCTCTGAACACGGTCTTCTATGAGGTGGGAAAGTTTGTCCATGCCGATGACAAACAGGTAGGGAAAGATGGGTCTCCCTGTCTCAAGCCTCTTTTAGGCACAAAATCTTCCGTTCTATTAACATTCCAAATTACGCTATAAGAAACCGTTTGGACACATTTCATCATGAAGTTCCAATTTACCCTGTCATATGTCTTCTCAAAATCAGTTTTGATGGCTATAAATTGCTTTTTTTTCCTTTCATTCTTCTCCCGGTGTGCATCATCTCCTTGGCAATCATAATGTTGTCTTGGATTTTCCTTCCCAGAACAAAGCTAGATTGTTGAGCCGCAATTC
This sequence comes from Arachis stenosperma, assembly GCF_014773155.1. NCBI lineage: Eukaryota > Viridiplantae > Streptophyta > Magnoliopsida > Fabales > Fabaceae > Arachis > Arachis stenosperma. The sequence goes on from NW_026651371.1 coordinate 50,888, forward strand.
TGTCATTAAGGTGAGGCTTTATTCTATCAACCAGGATCTTAGTTATAACTTTGTAGCACACATTGCAAAGAGCAATAGGTCTGAATTGACTTATAAACTCAAGGTTGTTGAGCTTAAGGACAAGTGTCAAGAGGGTAGTGTTGCTTTGTTTTATCTGTTTTGGTTTAGTCCAGCAGGTGTAGATGAAATTGCACAGCTTCCCTTTCATTATCTCCCAGTTGTTCTTGTAGATGAGAGACAGAAGTCCATCACTTCCTGGTGCTTTGAGCGATCCGATGCTGAAAATAGCTCTTTTTATCTCCATTTCCGTTGGCATAGCTATGAGTTTCCTACAATCAGAGGTACTGAAATTAGGCATCGAACTTGATAAATTATCAATTGGAATAATATTTACCTATTCTTGGTATAGGTCTTGGAAGTGTTTGAGGACATGTGCTTTTAGCTGTTCTTCTTCGATCCAGTTTCCCTCTTTGTTTCGAAGCTTTTGAATTCTGTTTTTCCCCCCTTCTGATGATGGTTTTAATGTGGTAGTATCTTGTATTTCTATCTCCTTCTACTATCCATTCCTGTCTTGATTTCTATCTCCTTCTTTCTGTTACTTGCACTTGTTTGCCTTTATTTTTTTCTTCTGTTTGTTTGTTGGATTTTGGTTCCCTATAATTTCACCTTTATCTTTGTCCTTCTCTTGGCTTTCATTCTCATTCTTCCTTTCTTCTCTATTGTTGATTCTTCTATTTGTAGAACTCCAAATCTTGTATGATTTTCTCTGATGTTTTGGTTCTCTTTTGTTTTGCTGGTTTCTCCTACATATTTGTTAAATTCATCTTTGCTTCCTTTTTTTCCTCTTTTTGGTCTTTGAACAACCATCCAAGTGCCATAATTTTCCTTACTATCTGCCACTATTTGTTTTCCTTTACCGTTCATGTTTGTGTTCCCATTTCCTTCTTCACTTCCTTTTGGCGGTTATATGTTTGTGTCATTTTGCTTATCTTTTTCAGTTCCTGTTTTTTGCTCTTTATTTTGATGCGCTACTGTTTTTATTTGTTGCTTTTTCATTATACAATTTTTCTGATCATGGTCTATTCTTCAACAGGTAAAGCAAATCTGATGTATCCCTTCATATTCCACCTGGAAGTCTTCTCCCTTGATCATATATTCTCATCAACGGCTTTGTTAAGTCAACTTTTACACATAAGTCAACTTCCAAAAATTGGTTATTGCTGCAACAGATTCTCCATTATGAAAAAATATGAGCAAGCTTTGGGATGTCTTTAGTCATTGCATATCCTTTTCTCTGGGAAATGGTGTTGGAGTGAAAATATGGATAGATGCATGGAAATGGATCCTCTCAATTTTTTTTAACAACTGATGGAGTAAAATGTGATCTCTCACCATTAATTTTATAAGTGGGACCAAGAATAAATATGAGAGAGAGAACAATGAAGGGTTAGAGATCACACTTTACACTCAATTTTTTTTTAACAATTGAAAGAATCCATTCCCACAGATGCATGGGTCAACAGAGAGCCTGATGGTAAATGGAACCTGTCCATCTTTGAACCTTATCTCGAGGAAGAGATTATTAACGAAATCCGTGCTACCCACCCCCCTGATGCGGCCCTTGGAGAGGACAAATTAACATGGAAACTTGTAAGAGATGGTGCATTCTCGGTTAAAAGTGCATATCAAGTCCTCAGGAACCATGAAGAAGAATCAAACCAAGTTTGGAACATAATTTGAAAATGGCAGGGACCACAAAAAAATATTTGATGTGGATGCTCACACCTAAGAGATTGATTACATCACAAAGAAGGAATAAGATCTTCGGTATAATCCATGCCTTTAGAGAGTGCCTAAAAGCGTCCAAGATTTGGGTCAGTATGATCCTCCCTAACCATACAAACTTTTTCTACAAAGCTTCCTTTGATGTATGGATTCGTTGGAATTTAACAGCGAACGTTCGCAAAATGAAACAAACACCGTGGAGAACACAATTTATGGTGTCTTGTTGGTGGATTTGGAGGTGGAGAAACAAAGAGATCTGCTCTCCACTATCCAAGAGGCCTAGAGAGGCAGGTGCGATGATAGAAGCATATATTCTATCCATTAATGAAGCTTACCAGAAGAAGTTGCTGAAACTGCCTACTAGGAGGGTTGAAGCTCATATCAAATGGCAACAAGCACCTAAGAATTGGATCAAGATACTACTGATGGAGCAGTCTCGAGTAAACCCAGGACCTGGGAGGTATGGGAGGTATGAAGGAGTGCTTCGAAATGAGCAGAGAAGATGGGTAACGGGTTATATGGTTAATTGCAACGCTTTTCAAGATGAGCCTCAGGGCATAATACATGGCTAAAAAATAGCATGGGACTTAGGCTTCAAGAAGCTCATCATCGAAACTGACTCAGAGGCTGTTGTAAGAGTGGTTAATCAAAGGCAAAAGATGGAAGAACATCCAAATGCTTTTGTCAGATTGATTGCAATCTACCTTACAAGGAATCGGAGCCTCAGTTTTGTTCACACAAATAGAGAGGTAAATAAGTACGCAAATTAGCTAGCTAGAAAAGGATTGAATGTTCATCCTGGCTTTCACTTTATTGACCAACCTTCTATAGGCTTAAGACAGATTGTAGCTGATGATATGAGAGGGGTCACCTTACCTCGAAACATTGTTGATCTATAATCTTGGGCGTTAACCCCGCTTTCTCACCAAAAGAAAAATTATAGAAAAAGTAATTCGTATGCAGATTAGATTTTTACATTTATATGAAATTTTAAATTATTATATTTTTATATTTTATTACTTATTTTCTTATTACAACAACAAACGACATAAATATATACCTATCTTGTATAGGGTGTAGAAAAAAAGTGATAGAAGACCATAATTGAGTTATGACATTCTTCATGATTCAGAAGAAACAAATAAACTTAAAACAAATAAACATAAGGCGCTCCTCTTACATTCTAGGTAAATGCATAATGAAGCTTTGTTACAGTTGAAAGTTTTAACTTAAAGCTTAAAGCTTTGTTACACATTGATAAAGTTGGTTTCTGTGAGCACGGCACTAATGGGACAGTGTAGCTCAATGCCTCACAATAATCAAAGGGAATGCCATGCGAGAGATATCCTGGCGTAACTGATAAGCATCCATAAGCAAATGGCAAAAACAATATATATAGGTGCATCGTGCAAGATGCCAAAATAGTTCTCATGTCTGTCAAGGGTGCTACATTATGCATGCAATCACCGAAGAACCATTTATATTATTATTATTTTCAACAGTGTCTTATCATTAACATTAAGAAACATTGAAAGAAAAAGTCGAGGAAAAATTATCCCCAAACAGTTTTTAAATCATTAAGGAAAAGTGGCAGTAGCTTGTGTTGATAGTGATGGATTAGTTCATCAACAACTCAGAAAAGAAAAAAAATAAACAGAACAGTTAAAAGTTAAAACCAGACTCAGCGTTTGCCCTTTTACGACTATAAAATATATGACCAAGGCGACAATTTATATCTTAAGGAAAGACAGAAAAAGAAAACATTGCTTTAACAAGAAGTCAGTGAACATGGCCGGTTCTTCTCACCAAAGGAATAACCAGAGGAGACATACCTTATTAAACAAAATGAAGGCAACAGGGACAAATGGAGGGCAGCAGGTTTTTGTGCTGTACAAGCTCGTTCTGCTATTGTAGCATTCTTCGTAAGAAGGGAAAAAGGTCAATACTCACTGGATACTCTTCACTTAATCATGATATGGTGGAGCTAGTTCCCACTTTATCTTGAGGCCTTAACTCCATCTTATAATGATAAAATGATGAGTTTTAAGGAATGCACAAAAAATAAATCATTCTGTAATTACTCTTACATAACTTCCCAAATTCAATGTTGTTATCCACTCTTTCTATGTTCTCTAGTAAGTAAGACAACATCTTCAATGTACTAGGCTGAATTTGACAGCACCATTTTCAAGTTCAACAGCACAAAGACATAAGTAAAGGTCCTTTGTTTCATGCTAGGAACATTTAAGTTAAATGCCAAATCTATTACAGCATCTTAAATTTAAACTTCTAGTGCATATTCAACCAGCCACAGAAGTAGTACCAACTACCAACATAAAACTCAGTGGTCATCGGGGTTCCATGTCCCAAACAGAAATAGACAGTCTATAGTTCAGAGCAACAAATCAGGGGATATGAGTTCAATCACTTCACTGGCATGTAGCCAGTGTATTTTGCAAGTTGTAGATAAAAGATCATATCAAACAACATGTTCTTAACATGACAAATGTTTTAAGTTTCATTGAAGTCCTCGGGACAATGATTACCAAATGCCATTTTTGTGGAATTACAAGGGAAAAAAAGTAAAAAATATTAAATCTCTTATGATGATGATGATGCAAAGCAACTCCTCAGGCTTCTTTATAATAAAATAAATAAGTAAATGCTGACATAATGCACAAGAGCAAGCATCAAGTTTTGCTTAGTTTTTCTATAAGGATAGCCTGTTTCTATGATGGGTGCTTCTATGGTGCCCATCTGTTACAAAATTTATTCCCAAACCTCAAAAAGTAAAAAGTAAAAACAAGTATAACATACGAAGATTATTGCCGCTATGAAGGGAGAAAAAACCAAGAACCTAACCCCCTAAATAACTATATGTATATCACCAACACTAATAGAACAAAATGGTGAACTTAGTATATATATGAAGTAATCAGTTATGTAGGACAATGGCATGGTGAAAGTGACTCCATTTTGTGCTCTCGTTTGTTGCTATTTTCACACCTCACTGCGAAATAACATTAGAAATGAGTCAACAAATTAAACACACAACTCCTCCACTAGAAGGGTATTAGCAAGGAAGATAGATTACTTACAAAGTTAATTATCCGGTTTAGTTTGATTATCCTTGTTTTTGTTGCCATATACCAAACCGGTGACCTGCAATAGAAAATGGCAAAAAGAAAAAAAAAAGGTAAGTGGAAGGATCTAGAATGAGGAAATAGGGAATCGAGGTAAGGTAATTGACCTGAGGGTCAGGGATGGGTTTTCGATTCTCAACGTATCGATAAGGATCGGGTTGTGAGGCGGCGAGAGCAGCTCGCTCCTCTTGCTGGCGTTTGAGATCCTGAGATGGCTTGACCCAAAGGAAGTAGGCTAGAGTTCCGGCGACCACCCAGGAAGCGAGGCTGCTTCCTCCTCTGAGGCCTCCCATGGAATTGCCCACGAAGGACCTCACGTTCCCCAAAGTTCTTCGCCAGCTGCTACTCATTCTGTCCGCTTCGTATACTCCGTTTCAGATGATTTTTAACTGCCGCAAAGATCCGCCTAACTGCTGATTCAAGATGGAACTAATTTTTTTTAATTCCCAACAACTCATGCAACTTTCCACGGTCCCCAATCGCAAACTCCAACCACCGGTGTTTTTTTTTTTTTTCTTTTTTTTTAAAAAAAAAGAAAAGAATTGTTGATGTAAGTAACCAAGAGAAAAGGATATCGATGAATAGGGATGGTTTCCTGGAATTAATCAATTAGATTTGGTATCAGTTTCATAATAGCTATGATAATAAAAACTAAATTGAACGGACAAGATAGCTTTAGTGGGTAAAGAAAAGAAATAAAGGGTTTTTTTAAATAAATATTTTTATTTACAGATATAAATAATTTAGACATCATCTATCTTTTTCTGTTACTTATTAACCTACCATTATGTGCAACAATAACAAGTTATATATAACTCTATACAAAAAAAGTATTAACTATTAAGAAAGGCAACATAAGAAACGCCGGTGTCTACTTGTCTACTTGTCAGGTGGGTACTATACTAAAAAACAATAGTATAACTATGACATTAGTAGCAGTATATATTCTGCAATATTTGTAGTCGATCGATATGTTGTACAATACAACGAGTAATACGTTCATGTAAGTATGATGGATTCCTAAAACAAATCGCGACATTGATCAATGTCGGCTAATAAGAAAAGTCATCTAATATAAATCTGATTGTTCAATTTATCTATTATTAGATAACTCTGATCAATAGCAAAATGTAATATCTCATGTATTGGGCGAAAGTGGTCGGATCTATCTCAGCTAAAATATATTGCACTCTCTCCCTAAACCATGTCAGTTTGATATAAAACGACTCCTTTTTCTACTCTTCCTACTGAGTATGAAAAAGTCTAGCACCGAGAAACTCATATACCCAATCCCACGTCGGATGCTAGTACCATGTGTAAAAGTCTCTCAAGCAACTGTTCACTAGCTCTCCATTAATGCGTAATCCAAGGTGGTACGGCATGTGCACTAACTCTAAGACAAGTAGAAAGTGTTGGTCCCTAGACACCAATGCTCCACGAATGCAGAAATCAAGGTATTGTCAAATACAAAGTCTTTGAACTATACTATGTTGTCAAAGATTAGCTCCTTCAAATAAGGGAGAATAATATCTGGTGGTATAAGGGTGTGACTAACTTGCCTAGAAAGTAGGAGACGACGTCTCTGTTAAAATAAATAATAAATTAATCAATGATATTTAAAAAATAAATTTTTTTATATAGTAAATCTATTAACATATAATAAGTAATTAGTGCTTGATTCATTTTTCAACAAGTGTTTAGATTATATGCTCAACAAATGTTTGTTTTATTTGCATGACAAGTGGCAGAATGAGAGAGCAAGAAAGAATTCAAATTTTTAAAGCCAAGAAGAAGTAATTAAGGGAGCAATTTTTCCTTTTAGGACCAAAATTTAAACTTCTAAATCTGAGCATTTGAAATTAGAGTTTGGGTGAGAAAATTTAAATATAAGTTTTAAAAATCAATTCTCTTGTTGATTCTCTCTATCTCCCTCTTTTCTTTCTTTCTCGGTTTTATAGAAAAAGTCAACAAATACTGAATTGGAAGAAAGGGGAAGGAGGTTAATCGAGCTGGAGCCACATGTTCTTTTCCTTTTGTCGAGCTGCAACAATGTTCTTGCCGACCATGGAAGATTGGAGTTTTGACAGAAATACAACATTGATCACTTTAGAATCATCATTAATGATGTACTTCACTATCCTCTTTCCGATGTAGTTGTCTTCGACGGCCCTCCTAGCCGCCTCAACTTTTGGAAGCTCCGACATTGCACAATCTTACCCTGAGTAAAAGGTTACTTGAAGAAAGCAGTAGCAAGCTTCAAGCTACAGCAACACCACTCACAGAAGAAGAATGCACTTGTCTGTTTTTGTGAGCAGCAAAGATGAAGAATAATAAGTCATAGGTGACGGTGGCTATTGATGCAGCAACGAGGAGAAAGAATAGTCAAGAAGGAGCAGCTGCTAGCAAGTTGACGATACTGGTGAAGACTAAAGAGAAAAATGAAGATAACTTATTTTTTAGAATAGTCTTCTTAATGATTCATTTACTTGATTTCCAAATGAGCAAAAATTATAGCTCACAGATACCGGCAAGTGCACCGGATCGTTCAAGTAATAACACGGTGAGTGGATATTGTTCCCACGAGGATTCAGGGATTGAGGCAAGCAATGTCTAATTAGATCGATCAAACCTTAGAAATTGGATTGTGGATCTTAAATAAAGATGAAACAGAGAAGATGAGAATAGGGAGAATGCTTGAATTTGAGAGGAAATCAATAGATAAGAATGTTGAAGGCTTCGAAGATGTTGGAATCTTGGAAGAACAATGCTTATGCTTTTTTATAATTCATGCAAAAAAATTTTCACATCAAATCATTTATAACTAAACCCAATCTCTTAGTGATTTAGTTTCTCTAAACCCAATTAATCACCAATCCTTGATCAACTAATCGAGAGAAGAGGTGAAGAATGATTTCGATTCTTAAGCCACACAACCTTCAAGAATTGTCATTAGCTGAATCTTAAGTCACGTATTCGAACTAGAGTTAGATAAGTGAAGATTGTAAGATGAGTTTTAAGCTGATTCTGAAATTAATTTTTCCAAATATAAAATCAGAGTCTAGGATAGATGTAGAATAATTTCCAATAGTTCTAACCTTTATTGATGAAGAAGAAAACTCAATCATGAAAAAGTAAAGAAGCATGAATTAAAATAGAGAAAATACTTATATTATTAAAACTTTAAACCAAACAGAGCTTCTAACCTTCAACGGGGAGGTTTAGTAATTCATGATAAAGAAAGAAACTAATCCTAATTATGAGAGTTGATCTTTTGGTAGAGGGTTGATTCCTTTCCGTGAACATTGTTCACTTATTTATATCTTAAGTTCTAGAATTTAAATTCAAAACTAACCTTAATATTTATCTTTTTGGAAAGATAAGATAACTAACTTCCTACTTCAAATTCAAATAAAAACAATAATTCAAATCTTAATCTAGAATAAATCCTAACAATCAAATCTTCATCTTTCTTGAAGGAATTAATGATAACTAATCTCTTGAGTATTTAATCTTCGGATGTGATTAAGGCTTCTAAAGATTTGATAAATGCATTTGGGCCTTATCAAGTGTTAAAAGTATTGAATCTGGGAGTTGAGGCTAGAGGCACGCCAGGCTTGCTTTTCCAAATGTGGGTGTGGCCCAAATTGCACCTCCAGGGAGTGTTGCATGCCAGGCTTCTATGGGAGACGTTGGGCTTCTATGTTCAATTTGAGGAGGGACACCGGGCTTAGGCTTTGGCCGCTGGGCTTGCATGGGCTTACTTTCTTGTTACTAGTGATCTCGTGAAAGTGCTCTTCGTGCACCTTGGAACTGAACCAGCAAGCATCATAAGGACTGATCACTGTGGCTTTCTCTTTCCTCTTCCTAGAAAAGGACTCTCCTCCCTTGGGTGCCTAATAGTAGAATTATTATCGGTCTAGAATTTCTCAAGAGAAAAAGAATTTCTTCATTGTAAGCATAGTTTCAAACCAACTAATAATTATCCATCAAAGTTTTAATTTATTTTGTCACAAGTACAAACCCCAATAAAAACCGAGAGTATTTAAACCTCGGGTCGTCTCACAAGGAATTGCAATGAAGTGCTCAATTATTAGCTATGAAGAAACAAGGGAGGTTTGACTTGGTGATTGACAAGAAAAGTAAATAATAAGAAAGTAAATGACAATTAACTAATAAAAGAAAGGAAAAGAACTCTTGGCTAAGGCTTGGAAATTGTGATCACCATCCTTTTTTACAAACCATATATTGACAATTATGAGGGACCAACCTATCAAGTTTACTTCTATGCTTGAAGTAAGTCAAATAGGCTTGATCAACATCAACCCATAAGTCCCAACCTAGCTACTAATTGACTTAGTAGTAGGCTAGTGTTAATGGGTATCAAATTGACCACTAAGGGTTATCAAATCACCAATTCAATTAGACCCAATGACTCAAGGTCACCTAATTCCCTTAGCCTAGGTCAAGAGTAAAGAAAACTACTCTATAACTAGTAAAAATATTTTATCAAATACCTAGAGTGCAATAAAAGTAAACATCATAAAATGCAAGAATTAATAAAAGCTATAACTAATATAAGCAAGAAATCAACAATGGAAATTAAGACAAACATAAAAAGACATGGAAACATAAAATTGCATTAAAAGAAAATAAAAATCTAACAAGGGTTCATGAAAGTAAAAATGGCAAAATAAGGAAATTAACAAGGAAAGCTAAGAAGGTTGAGACAATAGAACAATAAAATATAAAGAGAGTTGAACTAAAAACAAGAATAAAAGTTGGATCTAAGAAAACTTGACATAAACTACCCTAAATTCTAGAGAGAAGGGAGAGCTTCTCTCTCTAGAATTGTAACCTAAAACAAGATGAAAACTACACTATGACTACTCCCCCTCATTCCCTTCCAATTCTTGAGTTCAAAAGCATCAGAAATGAGTTGGATTTGCACCTCCTTGAGCTCAGAAATTGCCCATAGCACATTGCCTTTAATGAGGTCACATGCCGCTTGTCACGCATACGCATGGGTCACGCGTACGCGTCACTGGCAACTTTCCTTATCACGCATACGCATGAGCCACGTACACGCGTCGCTGGCAGATTTTCTTCCCACGCACACGCATGGGCCATGTACACACGTCACTGGCAGATTATCAAAATCTTATTTCTTCATGAATTCTCCATTTTTGCATGCTTTTTCTTCATTTCTTCAACTCAATCTTTGCCTTCTAATCCTGAAATCACTTAACAAATATATCAAGGCATCGAATGGAATTAAAGTGAATTAAATTTAGCAATTTTAAAGCCTAAAAAGTATGTTTTCACTCTTAAGCACAAATTAGGAGAAATTCACAAAACTATGCTATTTCATTGAATAAATGTGAGATAAGCTGATAAGATCCCCTAAATTCAACACAAAATAAACCCAACATTGGGATTTCTCAGTGCCGTAAATAATGATCAAAGAAAAAGTGATCTAGCCTGATAAACCCCATTTTTAGGGTTTATCTTGTGCTTAATTTAGAGGATTTTATGACTCTTTACCCACATTTATCCAAGGAAATAGAATGGTTTCATGATTGTCTCCTAATTTGTGCTTAAGTGTGAAAACAAGTTTTTTAGACCTTTAATGTGTCAATATTAATTCACCTTTGATTCCATTAGATGCCTTGATATGTTTGTTAGTGAATTCAGATTGAAAAGGGCTAGGAATGGATTAAAGGGATGAAAAGAAAAAGCATGCAAGTGGAGAAGTCATGAAGAAACAAGGATGTGGGATGCTGAGATCGACGCGCACACGCAAAAGATGCGCACGCGTGGATTGTGGAGTCGCATGGTGACGCGTACGCGTACATGACGCGTACGCATGGGTAGGAAATTGTCAAGCGACGCGTACGCGTACATGGCGCATACGCGTCGATGCTCGCACGTGACTCACTTAAAGGCAAAACGCTAGGAGCAAATTCTGGGCTTCCCAGGCCCAAATCCAACTCATCTCTGATACTATTTAACCCAAGGACTGAAGGGGAATCACAAGCTTTCATCACATTAGTTTAGTTTAGTTTAGTTTTGGAGGGAAAGTTAGTTTCTAGAGAGAGAAGCTCTCTCTTCTCTCTAAAATTAGGATTAGATTAGGGTTTTAGTTCTCTTTTCTTAGATCTAGATCTACTTCTTCTCCTTCTTCAATTTTCCTTTTTCTTTATGAATTCTTATGTAGATTTTCATTTACCTTTCAATGCAATTTATGATTTTCATGTCTTTTCATGTTTGATTTGGATTTCTATTATGGATCTCTTGCCATTGTAGTTAGATCTCTCTTTAATTCTTGCAATTCATATTGTTACCTTTATTGCCATTTATGTGTTTGATGAAATACTTGTTTTAGATATCAGTTAGATTTTGTTCCTCTTGGCCTAGGTAGAGTAATTAGTGACACTTGAGTTATCAAACTCTCTTGTTGATTGATAATTAGAGATTGCTAATTGACTTGAATGCCACTAAGCTAGTCTTTCCTTGGAGTTGGCTAAGACTTGTGGAATCAAGTTAATTCATCCACTTGAATCTCCTCTATGGTTAGAGGTCAACTAAGTAGGAGCAATGAACACTTCTCATCACAATTGATAAGGATAGCTAGGATAGGACTTCTAGTTCTCATACCTTGCCAAGAGCTTTTTTAGTTGTTAGTTTGTTTTCTTTGCTATTTATATTTCTTTTCTATTATCCCAAAAACCCAAACGTACCTCATAACCAATAACAAGAACACTTTATTACAATTCCTAGGGAAAATGACCCGAGGTTTGAATACTTTGGTTTATATTTTTAGGGGTTTGTTACTTGTGACAACCAAATTTTTGTATGAAAGGATTATTGTTGGTTTAGAAACTATACTTGCAACGAGAATTTATTGTGAAATTTTAGACCACACAAAAATCCAATCATCAAAATGGCGCTGTTGCCGGGGAGTTGCAAATGTGCGCTTGTTATTGGTTATTGTACATATGTGAATGTTGTGAATATGTTTGCCTTTTGTTTCTTTGTTAGCTTTTGCTAGTTTTAGGATTTGATTTTTTGTTTCTTATTAGTTCTTATTTTTATTTTTATTTTCACTATGAATTCTCATCCATTTGGCTATGAGCTTGGTTACAACTATGTTGTAGGAAGTGAAAATTACAATGAGGATATGCATCAACGATGGAACAACCAAAGGTGGAAGGAACCACAAGCTTATGGACAACCTTCTTGGGAACAACCTCCTCCGGTCTCATATAGGTATAACTCCAATCCTAATACATATCAATTTAATGGATGTGGTAGCCCTTGTTGTACGTGTCACCAACCACCACCACATGCCTATGGACCACCTCCTCAACATAGCCCACAACCACACTCACAAGCCCTTTTTTACCAAACACCCTCATATGACCCTAATCATTATCCACTATACCGATCACCTTATGAGCCACATGAACCATACATAGAAGAACCACCACAATTCTATTACAGTTACTCCCAAGAACCACCTTTACACCCTTACCAAGAAGAACCACCTTCCTACTATGAACCCTTTCTCCAAAATGATGAACCCTCCTATCCACCCCAAGCCCCAATGGACAATTCTCTCACTTTGCTACTTCAAGGACAAGAGGCCATGCAAAGGAGTGCACTAGAGTTTGTGGCTAACTTGACTGAGGTAGTGCACACTTGGGGACAAAATGCCCCAAAGTAAAGTTCAATAAAGATCAATGTATAGGTGTTATAAAATAAAAAGAAAATGCATGAGTATGTGAAAAAGTGAAGAATGGGTAGTTAGGTTAGTACTTAATTGTATAGGTTGCAATAGGTTAGGTGAGAAGTCTAAGCTTATCAAATATTCAAATTTCAAGTCTACTTGACCAAATATGCATCCTACCTTGACCCTAACCCCATTACAACCGATTGAGAAGACCTCATGATACTTAATTGTTGATTGTTAGATAAAAAACAAATCTTGGAAAGCATGATTAGGGGAGAATCGAGTGAATCAACCCTAAACACTTGAGCGAATAAAGTGTAAACACATCCGGTGAGGGTTCAATTGCTCAATTACATGTCTCCACCTAGAATCATCACTTTTCTTGCAAGTTTGTAAAAATATTTAATAACTCAATTCAATTGAAATTTGATTGGGTTGTTAATACCTTTAGCCCTTGTGCTTATATTAGCTTTCTTGGGAATTGATTTATTTGACCAAGTAGTTGCATTTATTTAGATAGTTGCATGTAGATAGATTGCATTTAGCTAGTTTGTTACATTGAATAAATGTTGATACCCTTTGTTTCCTTCTTGATTTTAGCATGAGAACATGCTATGGTTTAAGTGTAGGGAGGTTGATAAACCCCATTTTTAGGGTTTATCTTGTGCTTAATTTGGAGGATTTTATGACCTTTTACCCGTATTTATCCAAGGAAATAGCATGGTTTCATGATTGTCTCCTAATTTGTGCTTAAGTGTGAAAACATATTTTTATACCTTTAATGTGTCAATATTAATTCACGTTTGATTCCACTAGATGCCTTCATATGTTTATTAGTGAATTTAGATTGGAAAGGGCTAGGAATGGATCAAAGGGATGAAGAGGAAAAGCATGCAAGTGGAGAACTCATGAAAACAGGGATTTGGGATGCTGAGATCGACACGCACGCGCAGAAGATGCGCACGCGTGGATTGTGGAGTCGCATGGCGACGCGTACGCGTCATGGGTAGGAAATTGTCAAGCGACCCGTACGCGTACATGGCATGTACGCGTCGATGCTCGCACGTGACTCACTTAAAGGCAAAACGCTAGGGACAAATTCTGGGCTTCCTAGGCCTAAATCCAACTCATCTCTGATGCTATTTAACCCAAGGACTAAAAGAAAATCACAAGCTTTCATCACATTAGTTTAGTTTAGTTTAGTTTTGGAGGAAAAATTAGTTTCTAGAGAGAGAAGCTCTCTCTTCTCTCTAGAATTAGGATTAGATTAGGGTTTTACTTCTCTTCTCTTAGATCTAGATCTACTTCTTCTCCTTCTTTAATTTTCCTTTTACTTTATGATTTCTTATGTAGATTTCCATTTACCTTTCAATGCAATTTATGATTTCCATATTTTTTCATGTTTGATTTGGATTTCTATTATGGATCTCTTGCCCTTGTAGTTAGATCTCTCTTTAATTCTTGCAATTTATGTTGTTACCTTTATTGCCTTTTATGTGTTTGATGAAATACTTCTTTTAGATATGAGTTAGATTTTGTTCCTCTTGGCCTAGGTAGAGTAATTAGTGACACTTGAGTTATCAAATTCTCTTGTTGATTGATAATTAGAGATTGCTAATTGACTTGAATGCTACTAAGCTAGTCTTTCCTTAGGAGTTAGCTAGGACTTGTGGAATCAAGCTAATTCATCTACTTGACTCTCCTCCATGGTTAGAGGTCAACTAAGTGGGAGTGATGAACACTTCTCATCACAAATGATAAGCATAGCTAAGATAGAACTTCTAGTTCTCATACCTTGCTAAGAGCTTTGTTAGTTGTTAGTTTGTTTCGTTTGCCATTTATATTTCTTGTCTATTATCCCAAAAACCCCAAACATACCTCATAACCAATAACAAGAACACTTTATTGCAATTTCTAGGGAGAACGACCCAAGGTTTGAATACTTCGGTTTATATTTTTAGGGATTTGTTACTTGTGACAACCAAATTTTTGTATGAAAGGATTATTGTTGGTTTAGAAACTATACTTATAACGAGAATTTATTATGAAATTCTAGACCACACAAAAATCCAATCATCACAACCACACCAAACTTAAAACTTTTGCTCGTCCCTGATCAAAGAAAATGTAGAAAATAAAAAATAGAGGGAGAAGAATGGAAAAGGAAGAAAGGGAAAAAGAATAATGGTGGAAGGATGGGAAGACGGGGATTAAAAAAACGTATGAAACAGTGGGGGTGGTGAAAAAAATTGGATGGAGATAGAAAAAGAAGTAGTAAGAGGAAGGGTGTTATGGTTGTGGTGAAGTGAAAGGGAAGGAATAAAAACAAAGGAAATTGAATGGAAGTTAATGGAATTAAAGGAGGGTTAGTGAGAAGGTAACGGGTGAGAGGGGTATAGGAATTGGAAGGAGAGATTTTGGGGAAGAGGGGAAAAGCTTATTGGTGAATGTTGGTGGTGGTGGGGTGGGACCACGGCTTTCTTTCTTTTTAAAATTGAAATTCCCACTCGAAGCTAATGCTGAGGCACTATGCCGGTAGTATGCTTTCAAATTTTTTTTGGAAATAATAAACTATGCGTATGCACACAGGTCCATGCATACACACAGTAGGTGAAGCCTTGTGCACACGCACACACGCGCTCCTGGAAAAGAGTGTGGAGATGGTTGTCCTTCCCCTGGCGCTAAGCGCCATATGCTCGTATTTAGCACCACATGAACAGTGGCGAATTATCAAGTTGAAGCATAGCTTGTGCGTACGGACCTAGCAGAGAGTTTTGAATTGTTGATGCTTCCCCTGGCGCTAAACGCCATGTTACTGCATTTAGTGCCACCTCCACAGTAGTGGCTCTTTGAAATACGTGCACCATGGTGCTAAACGCCAAGTCGAGGCATTTAGCGCCAACCTCCAATGACCATTCCTCAATTTTTGTGCCTTTGATGACGAAAAAAATTAATTCTCCGTAATAACTATCGGCAAGTGCATCGGGTCGTATCAAGTAATAAAACTCACAAGAGTGAGTTAGATCCCACAAGGATTAAAGGATTAAGCAATCAATAGTAAATTTATTATTCTAGTTACACAAGCATGGTTGAATGATGAGTGAACATGAAAATTAAATGACATAAAAGTAAAGGAAAGTAATAAAGTGTAAGAAAAGTAAATTGCAAGAATATAAAGTGCTGGAAAATTAAAGAGCAAGAAAGTAAAGTACAAGAAATAAAAGTACATGGAAATAAAGTGCAAGAAAGTAAATGATGGAATGTAAAGATAGAAAACATAGGGGATTGGAGAAGTTGATTCCTCTTTAATCAATGGGTCTTACTGCTTCTCAATCATATGAAGTTGATCTATGGCAGATTTTCAATTAAGTTCCAATTCCTTGGCAATCCAATTTTTCTTAACACAATCAATTGCCAATTCCTTGATCTAATTGTTCATGAGAAGAGGTTAGGCTCAAATTTCTAATCCATGAGCCACACAACCCTTAGGATCTCAATTCAAAGAGGTTATATGTCACATACCAACTAAGAATGTGTTGATCAAAAGTGTTATGAGGGAGAAACTTCAAATTGAATCTTATGATCCCTTTTCCAAGATTCACACAGAGATTCAAATATATGCAAACCCCTTCTGGTAGTGAATGGATCTAGGAAGCACCAAAAATTTCCCTTAGCTATAACAAGCGGATTGAGAAGAAGAAAGGTTTCATTAATTCATTGGGATCACAACAGAGCTCCTTTACGAAATGAAAATTAAAGATTCATAACTAAAATTTACAATGTGGGTGGTGCACGAAATTGCAATCACACTTTTGTAATTCCGCACAACTAACCAACAAGTGCACTGGGTCGTCCAAGTAATACCTTACGTGAGTAAGGGTCGATCCCACGGAGATTGTCGGCTTGAAGCAAGCTATGGTTATCTTGTAACTCTTAGTCAGGATATCAATAATTCTCAGGTTTAATTGTGATGAGTAAAAGAGCATGAAATAAATACTTATTTTGCAGTAATGGAGAACAGGCTGAGGTTTTGGAGATGCTCTATCTTCTGAATCTCTGCTTTCCTACTGTCTTCTTCTTCAAGCACGCAAGGCTCCTTCCATGGCAAGCTGTATGTAGGGTTTCACCGTTGTCAATGGCTACCTCCCATCCTCTCAGTGAAAATGTTCAACGCGCTCTGTCACAGCACGGCTATTCATCTGTCGGTTCTCAATCAGGTTGGAATAGAACCCAATGATTCTTTTGCGTCTGTCACTAACGCCCAGCCTTCAGGAGTTTGAAGCTCGTCACAGTCATTCAATCCTTGAATCCTACTCAGAATACCACAGACAAGGTTTAGACATTCCGGATTCTCTTGAATGCCGCTATCAATTCTAGCTTATACCACGAAGATTCTAATTAAGAAATCCAAGAGATATCTACTCAATCTAATTTAGAACGGAGGTGGTTGTCAGGCACACATTCATAGGTGAGAATGATGATGAGTGTCACAGATCATCACATTCATCAAGTTTAGGAACAAGTGATATCTTAGAATAGAAGCAAGCGTGATTGAATGAAAACAGTAGTGTGCTTGGGCTGAGCATTGAAGCTTTCATGTGTAGAGACTTTTCCTGGAGTTAAACGCCAGCTTTTGTGTCAGTTTGGGCATTTAACTCCAATTTTTGTGCCAGTTTCGGCGTTAAACGCCGGGAATTCTGAAGCTGATTTGCAACGCCGGTTTGGGCCATTAAATCTCGGGCAAAGTATAGACTATTATACATTTCTGGAAAGCCCAGAATGTCTACTTTCCAACGCAACTGAGAGCGCGTCAATTGGGCTTCTGTAGCTCCAGAAAATCCACTTCGAGTGTAGGGAGGTCAGAATCCAACAGCATCTGCAGTCCTTTTCAGCCTTTGAATCAGATTTTTGCTCAGGTCCCTCAATTTCAGCCAGAAAATACCTGAAATCACAGAAAAACACACAAACTCATAGTAAAGCCCAGAAAAGTGAATTTTAACTAAAAACTAATAAAAATATAATAAAAACTAACTAAAACATACTAAAAATATACTAAAAACAATGCCAAAAAGCGTATAAATTATCCGCTCACCAGTGGGTATGAAAGAAAATGAAAGAGAAGAAGCATGTGAAGGGAGAGTCCAAAGACCCCTCCTAGGATGGTGTTCCCAGTCAAGAGTTCACCCCGCTTTTGCTATGAAACTAAGGCCTTTATATAGGCTCTCATAAATTACAAACTTAAATGAAATTGAAAACAAATTATAATGAAATTAAAATTAACTATTCTAGATGCTTCTTGTGACCTTAATTGGTTGACAATTATGGACTTGGTTGCTTGAATTTAGAGTGAACTTTGAATGAAATTAATTGAGCAAAGATAAGGCTCCAAGGGTGCTTGCCATGTATTGGGCTTGGGCTTGTCGAAGGCGCTTGTTGGCGAGCGTGAGTGCAAGCACTGGGGGCGAGTGTGACACTCCCAGGAGAGCGCTACGCTTGCTTGTGAGCATGAAGAGAGAGCGCTAGTCGTTTCTTCTTCTTGGAATGGCATTGAAGGTGCTCTTTGAGTGAGCTCCCAGGAGAGCATCCAAGCGAGCGCTGCCCTTGCTCCCATGAGTGGTGTCGAAGGCGCTCTTTGAGTGAGCGCCCAAGAGAGCACCCTTAGAGAGCGTGGCCTAGGGTGCCTTGGTCATGACAACGTGGAGTGTGGTGTGTGTGAGGAAGTGGCGCTCTCTAGCAAGCTTGCTAGAGAGTTTTGAGGAGAGCGTGGGTCTTGACAAGGTTAATGCTTTTGATAAGGGTGAAGTGGTGGTGTTGAGGTTTTGATGGTTCAAGGTAGGTGTGTGGTGTGGTTTAATGACTAGGGGTGGTGCTTGACAAGGTTGTGGTGCTCCTGGGCAAGCTGAGAGCAAGTGCCCATGGAGAGCGTGGAATGAAGGCTGGTGGGTGCTTGCTTTGTTGCTTCATGCTGGGTGTTCTTAGGGCTTTAAAGATGCCAATTGTTTGTACCCCAATTGCATTCCCACTATAGACTATTATATATCCATAGAAATCTTTGAATGTCAGCTTTTCAACGTAACTAAAAGCACATCATTTGGATTCCTACAGATCAAGTTATGCTCTTTGGAAGATGGCAAGGTCATGCTGTCAGGATCGTTGGCGCTCTTGGAGGGAGCTTGCTCGATAGCGATAGGGCTGCTTCAGATTCCATTTCAACACCCGTTTTTGAGGCTCTAATTGAATGTCCACCCCATACTATTATATATAGTTGGAAAGCTTTGAATATCAATTTTCCAACGCAACTCGAAGCACCTCATTTGTACACCTATAGCCTAAGTTATGCTCCTTGGAAGAGAGTAAGGTCATGCTGTCTGGATGTTGGCGCTGGCCAGTGAGCGTGGACAAGAGCGCCAGGCCTGCTTACAGGGTCCATTTTAACGCTAGATTTGGAACCTCAAATTGGATGTCCACCCCATATTATTATATATCGTTGGAAAGCTCTGGATGTCTACTTTTCAAAGCAACTGAAAGCATATCAAGCAGAGCTTTACAACGCAAGTTATACTCTGTTGAAGAAGGCAGGGTCATGCTAATTTGGGTGCTGGTGCTCTTGGCACAAGAGCTTGCCAAAGAGCGTGGGAGTGAGTGCTGAGGCCTCCCAGGCAGTTCCATTCTTCAATTTGAGCTCCAGCACAAGTACCACTTTCAGAGCCAAATTACCCTTATCATTTATCATGCTTGTTTTGTGCTTTTTACTTCCTTTTTCCATCATTTTCTACAAAAATAATCAATCAAGAGATGAAAGTAATATATGACTTAAGCACAAAAACATTCAATAATTAAGCATGATTAACTAAATTTTGATATGAAAAAGCATAGAAAATTATAACATGATGCGCAGTCATCACAACACCAAACTTAAACCTTGCTTGTCCCCAAACAAGAAAAGAATCATGCAATAAATTTTGACAAACCAAAGTGAGAAGAGTAGCAATTTTATGTTCATGGTTGGCTAGTTTCTTATGCATGCTACAATCATAAAAGTGATTCAAATGATTGATGCTTCTATCTAGCTCATTTATGAAATCTTTTTCTTTATGTTCCTTCCTTAAACAAGCTTTTCATTCTCTTCTTGGCTTAGCTTCTTGGGTGCTTTGCACCATGAGTTAAAAGCTATGACTCTAAATGCATTATTTAAAGTATTACCACTTGATACATAAGCACCACAAGCATTTAATTAGAGGACTCTTTTAGCTCATTTGTTTCTTTTCCTTACTCTCTAATTATTGATGCTCAGAGCCTTGAGCTTTCAGGGAGTGCTTTGCACTTGAGCCTAGCCTTGACTCTAAGTGTTTTGTTTTCAAGCTTTTTTCTTGATACATAAACACCACAAGTACTTGACACATGAATTGTCATTGGTACTCAGAGCCTTCAACTTTCTCATTCTTTCTCTTTTTCTTTTCTTGCCTTAATCGCATTGCTTCTTGAAGGTTTTAATGATTTCAAATATTCATAAATTGTCCTAGATGAAAACTTCAAATAAACAAATTCAAATGCAATTGAGCAACAATAGTCATGCTAGCCTCCCAATACTTATATGCTTATGCTAACTTCTTCTTTAATGACCTTGTTTGTTTATGATCATGAAACTAAATTGCTTTGAACTCACAAAATTCAAGATGGTAGTTATAATGTCACAGCAACATGTTATAATTCAGCAATTAAGCTATACTTATTCACAACACAAGCATACAGAGAAAATAAGAGACACTCATGCAATTGAATATACTGGAAACAAATAAGAGGAAAAAGGAACTTTACCATAATGTAGTTCATCTTCATTGTTGTTGTCATTTTCCTCCTATTCTTCCCTTCCCATACCAAACTTAGAATGATTGCTTATCCTCAAGCAACAAATAAAAGTGGTGATGGAGTTTATGATGGGTCATGAATGTCTTAAACAATGAAATGTGAGTAATGAATCTGCTTAAGCAAGCAAATTTAAAGATAACAATAAAGGCACAAGAAAGAAAACGGAGACAATATGATTGCATTAATAAGTGGTGTGTGTGGTACTTTGTGTGAAAGGTAGTAAGTGGCAACACCAAACTTAGTGTGACACTTTCATTTTAGAATGATGCAAGTACCCAGTGAAGGTTTGGAAATCAAATTGTTGCATGGCAACACTGATAAACCATTATTTTATGATTTATATTGTGTTTGATTGAGTGGTTTATCAAGTCTTTTCCCACTTATTCATATGATTAGCATGTATTTACAATTCCTTCCCAAAATTGTTCCATGGTTGAAAACCTGCTTCCTAGAGATCTTTTTATTGTGTATTTTAATTCTCCTTTATACCATTCGATGCCGTGATCCGTGTGTAAAGTGTTTCAGGCTTCATAGGGTAGGAATGGCTTAGACTTGCAAAAAGGGAAGGATCACAAGAAATAAAGGAGACAACCAGCGAACAGTGACGCGCACGCATGGCTGACGCGTGCGTGCGATTTGGACAAAATCACAACAACGCGTACGCGTGCTTGACGCGTACGCGTGGATTGGAGTTCGCGCAAACAACGCGAGCACGTGCCTGACGCATACACGTGGAGAGGAAAATCGTCAAACGACACGTACGCGTGACATGCGCGATCTGCAGAAAATTCAGAAAATGCTAAGGGCGATTCCGGGCCATGTTTGACCTAGTTTTCGGCCCAGAAACACATAATAAAGCCAGAAAACATTCAGAGACTCAATGAACAATTCATACAACATTCATAATTCACAATTTTTGTTTTTAGATGTAGTTTTAGAGAGAGAGAGAGAGAGGCTCTCTCCTCTCTCTTAGGATTTAGGATTAGGA
This sequence comes from Arachis stenosperma, assembly GCF_014773155.1. Lineage (NCBI taxonomy): Eukaryota > Viridiplantae > Streptophyta > Magnoliopsida > Fabales > Fabaceae > Arachis > Arachis stenosperma. The sequence goes on from NW_026651371.1 coordinate 72,402, forward strand.
TTCCTCTTAAAGGATTTAGGATTTCTTCTTCTCAATTTCTAGGTTTAATGTTCCTTTATTTATTTTCCCAATTTAATTATGAACTTTTCCATGTTAGATTTGATTTCTTTTATTAATGCAAATTGAGGTATTTCAGATTCATGATTTTACTTAACTTTTTATATTCTTGGCTTTAATTGATGAATTGATAAATTGGAGACCTTGAGTTGGAAGACTCAAGAGTTAATTGGTGATTGGCTCTTTGGCCACTAACACTAATCCTTCCCAAGGGAGAGGATTAGGACTTGTGACTAGAATTTGGCTCCTAACTTAATTTTCCTTTATTTAGTAAAGGATAACCAAGTAGAACAACAACCAATTACCATTACACTTGGAAAATCTAACAAGGATAGAACTTCCAATTAATCATTCTACCAGTCAAGGTTTTTTATTTAGATATATATAAATCTCTTTTAATTTATATTGCTTTAATTTATAATTATATCTGTGCCCATTACCCAAACACCAAATTTCCCAGAAAACTCATAACCAATAATAAATCATACTTCCCTGTAATTCCTTGAGAAGACGACCCGAGGTTTAAATACTTCGATTATTACTTTTTATTGGGTTTTGTTACTTGTGACAACCAAACTTTTGTACGAAAGAATTCTTGTTAGTTTAGAAACTATACTTGCAACGAGAATTTATTATGAAATTCTATACTAGCAAGAATCCGATCGTCAAAATGGCGCCGTTACCGGGGAATTGCAAACGTGTGCCTTATTATTGGTTATTGTAAATATTTTCCTTTGCTTGTTTATTTGTTTTTGTTTTTATTTTCATTTTTAATTTTTATTAGCTACTATGAATTCTCACCCCTGTCGCTATGAGTTTGATTCTAATTTTGTTGAAAGGAATGGAAGCTATAACAGGAACATGCATCAAGGTCAAAGCAATCAAAGATGGAAGGAGCCACGAGGATTTGATCAACCCTTTCGGCAACAACACCTTCCAAAGTACCATGGACGACGACCATTCTACAATGCATACCAAGACAATAGTTATGGTGGATCCCTTCGTGACAACCAACCTCCACCAGTTTACCATGGTCAAGAGCCATTCCGAGGTGCGTACCAAGATGATAGATATGGTGGACCCCCTTGTAGTTACCAACAAGCCCCCCCTATGATTATGAACCACCTCCACAACATGCCTTTGAACCACCAAACTCACAAGCCCATTTCCGCCATTCACCTCCATATAACCCTAACCCTCAACCACCATACCAACCACCTTATGAGCCATATGAACCATATACAGAACCACCCCAATTCCAACCCAATTACTCCCAAGAACCACCACCTCAATATTCACCATCTCCATATCCATCAATCCAAGAGTACTATGATCCTACTTATGATAGCCGAGTGCAACAAGAATCAAGGGATCGTCTCAAGGAAATAGTGGAAAAACTTGATGCAACCCTTCGCCAACTGGATCAAGCGATAAATCGATTACCTTCCCGACGTTCGGACATTCAAGGAATCCCCATGGCTTCATGTGGAGAATCTACTGAAGAACGTGGCATGAAAGAGAAGTTAGAAATTTCGGTGGACAATAAGCAGCATGATTTGTATTGGAACAATTGGAAGAAGCTACGCCTGCCATTGAAGAGGAAGAAGTGGTTGAAGATTTAGAAGATGCAGAACCTCCATAGGAAACTCATGTCATAGAGCCTCCTTCTAAGATGTTTGCAATTGATGTTGAGGAGGGTGTACAACCTCCAAGGCATATCATGGTTGAAGACTTGGAAGAGGTTAATCATGAGATAGAGATTCAAAGAGAAGAAGCACAACCTCCCATGCCCTTGGTGAGCAATGAAGAAGAAATCGAATTGGAAGAAAGCTACCAAGAGGAAGAAGTTGATATTGAAGAAGCTTGCAAAGAGGTGGAAGATGTCAAAGAAGAGTACAAGGGAGTGGAGCTTGCAAGATTATTAGAAACACCTCTCCCAAAGCCATTACCGTCCAATACAACATTCAAGTGGGTAAAATTCTTATCCTTAACCTTTACTTTTCCACTTGAATATGGGCTTCTAGAGACGGATGGTCAACTTAGAGCTCTTTGCGGCATTAAGAGCAAGAGGAATATGGTTGGTTGGAGTTGTCAAGCAGGTTCAACATGGTTGTATGCTCCAAGTTGAAATACAAGGTTTGGTGTAAAGCTCAATTGAATGGGTCTAGGAAGCTGTTTGGATGCCTTAGTGAGAATTTCAATTGTGTGCCACCCAGATGGAATCATGATAATAAAAAGAAGATGGGTACAAAAGCAAGATTTGGGACCCCGGAATTCAGTCTAGCAATCAATACTCTTGGGGCCTTGTCACTTGCTTTAACCTGCTTAAAGGCTCTTTGTGCCTAGTTTCGGATCCCGGAGGCCATTGGAATTACAAACATTGGTGGGGATTCAAGGATCAGTACAAGCACAAGCCACCGTGACAAGGGACTCACCAAATGTCCAACTTAAGGACTTTAACTAAAAGTGCTAGGTGGGAGACAACCCACCATGGTATATTCCTTCCTTTTTATTCTTAGTTTTATTCTATTTTATTTTCATTTTATTAGTGGTCATTCATAAATTTTGCATAAGCATCTACATTATGCATTTTTGCATTTAAAAAAAAAAAAAACACGCACGTGACGCATAAGCGTCACTGACGTGTCCGCGTCACAAGTGCATTGGGAAGAAAGAAAATTGAACAGAAAGTCACGCGACAGCGTGGCTGGAGGCGTGCCTCAGGCACAACCATGCCCATGCGACCGCGTCAATAACGCGTCTGGTGGACGAAATTGTGATCCATGCTCTTTGTACTTGTATAAAATTTAATAATTGTCTCTATTTGAATTCACAACTCCGTTCAACTAACCAGCAAGTGTACTGGGTCGTCCAAGTAATAAACCTTACGTGAGTAAGGGTCGATCCCACAGAGATTGTTGGTATGAAGCAAGCTATGGTCACCTTGTAAATCTCAGTTAGGCAGATTAAAAGTGTTTATGGTTTTGGAAATCAATAATAAGAAAATAGATGAAATAATAAAAGGGATAGAACACTTATGCAGATTCATTGGTCGGAATTTCAGATAAGCATATGGAGATACTGTAAGGCTCAAGGACGCCTGCTCTCCTACTGCTTCAACTCAATCCTTCTTACTCCTCTCCATGGCAAGCTGTATGTAGGGCATCACCGTTGTCAGTGGCTACATCCATCCTCTCAGTGAAAATGGTCCTCTGCGGCTGTCACTTGCATGGCTAATCATCTGTCGGTTCTCAATCAGGTTGGAATAGAATCCATTGATTCTTTTGCGCTTGTCATCACGCCCAGCCTTCAGGAGTTTGAAGCTCGTCACAGTCATTCAATCCCAGAATCCTACTCGGAATACCATAGACAAGGTTTAGACTTCTGGATCCTCATGAATGCCGCCATCTATCTAACTTATACCACGAAGATTCTGTTGGGGAATCTAAGAGATACGCATTCAAGCTCTGTTGCATGTAGAACGGAAGTGGTTGTCAATCACGCGCGTTCATAAGTGAGAATGATAATGAGGGTTATCTAATCATCACATTCATCATGTTCTTGGGTGCAAATGAATATCTTGGAACAAGAATAAAAGAGAATTGAATAAAAGAAAATAGAATTGCATTAATACTTGAGGTACAGCAGAGCTCCACACCCTTAATCTATGGTGTGCAGAAACTCCACCGTTGAAAATACATAAGTAAAAGGTTCAGGCATGGCCGAATGGCCAGCCCCCATATGGTCACAAGACCGAATGATCAAAGACTAAAACCAAGATGTCAAATACATTAGTTAAATGTTCTATTTATAATAAACTAGCTCCTAGGGTTTACATGAGTAAGTAATTGATGCATAAATCCACTTCCGGGGCCCACTTGGTGTATGCTTGGGCTGAGCTTGATCAATCCACGAGCTGAGGCTTCTCTTGGAGTTGAACTCCAAGTTATGACGTGTTTTGGGCGTTCAACTCCGGATCATGACGTTTTTCTGGCGTTTAACTCCAGACAGCAGCATGTACTTGGCGTTCAACGCCAAGTTACGTCGTCAATTTCCGAATAAAGTATGGACTATTATATATTGCTGGAAAGCCCTAGATGTCTACGTTCCAACGCCGTTGAGAGCGCGCCAATTGGAGTTCTGTAGCTCCAAAAAACCCATTTCGAGTGCAGGGAGGTCAGATTCCAACAGCATCAGCAGTCCTTTGTCAGCCTTTTTCAGAGTTTTGCTCAAGTCCCTCAATTTCAGCCAGAAATTACCTGAAATCACAGAAAAACACACAAACTCATAGTAAAGTCCAGAAATGTGAATTTAACATAAAAACTAATGAAAACATCCCTAAAAGTAGCTTGAACTTACTAAAAACTACCTAAAAACAATGCCAAAAAGCGTATAAATTATCCGCTCATCAGCGTCCGTGTCATTCTGAAAAAGAGCCTCCCACGCATCCGTGTCGCCCACGTGAACACGTGGCCCTGTAAAATCGATGTAAACAGGTGTATGGCAACAAGTTGTGATGGAGTGGGGCTGGAATCATGCTAGAAGAACAAGCTCTACCACGCGAACGTGTGCTCCACGCGTCCGCGTCGTTTTCAAAATATGGCCATTCATGCGATCGCATCAACCACACAAACGCATCACCCTAAAATTTGGCAAAATGAGTTTCAAACAGAGAGTTGCGCGAACACGAGGCTGCACTCGCGCCAATAGCATAAATCAGACTACGCGACCGCATGACCCACGCGTCCGCGTCACCGATAATTATTTTACACCACGCGACCGCGTCACTCACGCGTTCGCATCACGTGTGGCACACAACTTATCCAGATCAGCCAAACATCTTATCTTTTCTTCCCCAAATCCTAATTTTTTCTTATCCCTTCTTATTTCTTTCTTCTCTCTTCTTCCTTCTTCCTTCTTTCTCACTTTTTACTTCCTCTTTTTCACCACCATTATCAAGGTTTTTCTTTTCTTTTTCCCTCTTTACTTTTCTATTCTTATTCTTATTTTTATGTTTTCTTCTTCTTTTTCTTTTTACTTTCATTATCTATGTTTTCTTTTTTTTTCTTTTCTTTTAATTGGTGTTAGAAATTTATTTGGGTCATTATTTTCTATATTTTTCTTGTGGATTATTAAGGAATTGTTTGACAATTATATATTACTTTTTATAGGGTTGCTTGCATGTTCAATTTAATACTTTCAATAACTTATTTAGCATGCGTGCTAAGTGTTTGTGAAAAAGTCCGTATGGCATCATGCACTACTTTTATGTTATCTTACTACTTTAATGCCTGTTTTTCACAAAACCCCTTTTATATTTTATTAATTAAAATATAATTGTCAATACAAACATATTGTTAGTTTGAAAGAGATGATAATCTAACTTGGACATTTAGTGCTTGATCTATGCTACTCATGCCTTTGCCAGCATGCCAATAAACATCTTGCATTTAATTGTCATTACATGCACTTGCTATATTTTCATTGATAAACGTTTCACATGAAGTCATGATCATGTGTTAACGACATCCCTCTTTACCGTGCATTGATTATCACCTATACTATCCTCTCCCTTGCTCGAACCCTTAGTTTTACATGTACTTATTTTTTTCCTTTTTAGGATGGCCACCAAGAAAGAAAAAGAGAAAGCTACTCCCAAACCATCAGCAAGGAAAGGAACAAAAGAGCACTAGCTGCGGAACCACTCGTTCACTTGTACATCTCTGCATGCACCGAGGACGGTGCAATCTATAAGTGTGGGGGGTCGATACCGACTTCCAGGGGTTAGTTACCTTCTTTTCAACACCAAATTCTATTTTCTTTGTTTGTTCATTGTTGCATTTTGCATATTTAATTGCATGTTTGTTTGATTTTATGCATTTAGTTGGTTGAAGTAATATTTTCTTTTTCAAGAAATTTTTATAGTATTTCACTAATTTAAATTGAAAAATTTTTGTTAAATTTGTTTGAATTTGTATTTGGAACATAGTTTAAAAAGCTAAGAACACACAATCCGTAAGATTTTGAGCCTAACTACATGGTTACACTATTTAAACCATGAATTTTATTCTTATGTGTTTTCTTCCCTATGATTGCAATCTTTGCTTTGTTCCATTCTATATGTCTACTATTTAGTGTATTTACATGCTTGCCTATGATTGAGGACATTACTTGTTTTAGCTCACTTCTCCCAAATAAGCCTACCCTTTTATGTCACCCTTGTTAGCCACTTTGAGCCTTTTAATCCTTTCTATTCTATATTTTACCACATCACTAGTCTTAAGCGGAAAAATAATTAATTACCCCAATTGAATCTTTGGTTAGCTTAAGATAGAGATTGTGTATCAACTAAGTGTGGGGAAACTGTGGGAACTTGGGTTAATAAGGGAATGTGTTATGTTTTTACTTTGATAAAATATTAGAAATTTTGGTACCTACTCATGTGAGACCAGAAAAATAAAAAAAATCCATGTGCATTGATATGTTATGTTTATTTTCAAGTAAAAAAGAGAAAATTCAAAAATATTCAATAAATAAGTAAATAAATAAGGGGACAAAATTACCCCAATGCAAGGTTAAGTTAATAAAAATATCAATGCATATGTGATAAAATTAAAATAAAGGTTGATGCATGAGTATGTAATGCGAAAATGGGAATTTTGAGTAGCTAGGCATGAATTTAAAAGTATATAAAGTGTGTGTATAGGTGAGAGCTTAGGTTAGTCAAAGATTCATATTATAGCTCACTTGGCCATACATATACCCTCACCCTTACCTTAGCCCCATTACAACCCTTAAAAGACCGCATGATGTTTGCATTGGTATACTAAATATTTGTTTATTGGTTAGATGAAGAACAAAGTTTAGAAAGCATGATTAGAGAAGAGTAGAGTGAATTACCATATACACTTGAGAGACTAGGTTTGAAGCTCGTCACAGTCATTCAATCCCAGAATCCTGCTCGGAATACCATAGACAAGGTTTAGACTTTCCAGATCCTCATGAATGCTGCCATCTATCTAACTTATACCACGAAGATTCTGTTGGGGAATCTAAGAGATACGCATTCAAGCTCTGTTGCATGTAGAACGGAAGTGGTTGTCAATCACGCGCGTTCATAAGTGAGAATGATAATGAGGGTTATCTAATCATCACATTCATCATGTTCTTGGGTGCGAATGAATATCTTGGAACAAGAATAAAAGAGAATTGAATAAAAGAAAATAGAATTGCATTAATACTTGAGGTACAGCAGAGCTCCACACCCTTAATCTATGGTGTGCAGAAACACTACCGTTGAAAATACATAAGTAAAAGGTTCAGGCATGGCCGAATGGCCAGCCCCCATATGGTCACAAGACCGAATGATCAAAGACTAAAACCAAGATGTCAAATACATTAGTTAAATGTTCTATTTATAATAAACTAGCTCCTAGGGTTTACATGAGTAAGTAATTGATGCATAAATCCACTTCCGGGGCCCACTTGGTGTATGCTTGGGCTGAGCTTGATCAATCCACGAGCTGAGGCTTCTCTTGGAGTTGAACTCCGAGTTATGACGTGTTTTGGGCGTTCAACTCCGGATCATGACGTTTTTCTGGCGTTTAACTCCAGACAGCAGCATGTACTTGGCGTTCAACACCAAGTTACGTCGTCAATTTCCGAATAAAGTATGGACTATTATATATTGCTGGAAAGCCCTGGATGTCTACTTTCCAACTCCGTTGAGAGCGCGCCAATTGGAGTTCTGTAGCTCCAAAAAATCCATTTCGAGTGCAGGGAGGTCAGATTCCAACAGCATCAGTAGTCCTTTTGTCAGCCTTTTTCAGAGTTTTGCTCAAGTCCCTCAATTTCAGCCAGAAATTACCTGAAATCACAGAAAAACACACAAACTCATAGTAAAGTCCAGAAATGTGAATTTAACATAAAAACTAATGAAAACATCCCTAAAAGTAGCTTGAACTTACTAAAAACTACCTAAAAATAATGCCAAAAAGCGTATAAATTATCCGCTCATCACAACACCAAACTTAAATTGTTGCTTGTCCCCAAGCAACTGAAAATCAAATAGGATAAAAAGAAGAGAATATACTATAAATTCCAGAATATCAATGAATATTAATTATAATTAGATGAGCGGGACTTGTAGCTTTTTGCTTCTGAACAGTTTTGGCATCTCACTTTTTCCTTTGAAGTTCAGAATGATTGGCTTCTCTAGGAACTTAGAATTTCGGATAGTGTTATTGACTTTCCTAGTTAAGCATGTTGATTTTTGAACACAGCTACTTATGAGTCTTGGCCGTGGCCCTAAGCACTTTGTTTTCCAGTATTACCACCGGATACATAAATGCCACAAACACATAACTGGGTGAACCTTTTCAGATTGTGACTCAGCTTTGCTAGAGTCCCCAGTTAGTGGTGTCCAGAGCTCTTAAGCACACTCTTTTTTGCTTTGGATCACGACTTTAACCACTCAGTCTCAAACTTTTCACTTGGACCTTCATGACACAAGCACATGGTTAGGGACAGCTTGATTTAGCCGCTTAGGCCTGGATTTTATTTCCTTGGGCCCTCCTATCCATTGATGCTCAAAGCCTTGGATCCTTTTTACCCTTGCCTTTTGGTTTTAAGGGCTATTGGCTTTTTCTGCTTGCTTTTTCTTTTTCTTTCTAAATTTTTTTTCGCCATTTTTTTCACAAGCTTCTTCTTTTTCACTGCTTTTTCTTGCTTCAAGAATCAATTTCATGATTTTTCAGACCATCAATAACATTCTTCTTTGTTCATCATTCTTTCAAGAGCCAACAATTTTAACATTCATAAACAACAAGATCAAAAGACATATGCACTGTTCAAGCATTCATTCAGAAAACAAAAAATATTGTCACCACATCAATATAATTAAACTAAATTCAAGGATAAATTCGAAATTCATGTACTTCTTGTTCTTTTGAATTAAAACATTTTTCGTTTAAGAGAGGTGAAGGATTAATGGATTTTATTCATAGCTTTAAGGCATGGTTGCATACTAATGATCATGAAGTAAAGACATAAAACATAGATAAACACAATATTTAAAAACCGAAAACAGAAAGAAATAAGAACAAGGAATGAATCCACCTGAGTGAAGGTGGCACCTTCTTGAAGAACCAATGGTGCTCTTTGAGCTCCTCTATGTCTCTTCCTTGCTTCTGTTGAATGATTCCTAGTAATTTTGGTGTTCCTCCCCTTAGTTGCTTCCAATATTTGTGTGGAGGACAACTTATCCCCTGAGGTATCTCAGGGATCTCTTGATTTGCAGCCACATGTTCTACCACTGAGCTATGACGGCTTATATTAGTCTTTCCATCTCCCATGACTCAGAGGTGGAAGCTTTTTGTCTTCCCTTTGAGGTTTCTCTGGCTTTAGGTGCCATTAATGGTAATGGAAAAGCAAAAAAGCTATGCTTTTACCACACTAAACTTAAAATATTGCTCGCCCTCGAGCAAGAGAAGAAGAAGAGAAGAAGAAGAAGAAGAAGAAAATGGAGGAGAGTGAGGGAAGATGGATTCGGCTATATGGGTGGGATTGGGTGGGAAGGAGAAGTTGAATTGTAAAGGTAGGTGGGGTGTATGGGGAAGAGTGGATAAATGTGGGTGGTGAATGAAAAACAGAAGGGATGACCATGAATGGAGAGAGAGAGGGCGAGGTAGGTGGGGATCCTGTGAGGTTCACAGATCCTGAGGTGATCCTGTGGGGTCCACAGATCCTGAGGTGTCAAGGAATTCCATCCCTGCACCAAATAGGCATGTAAAATGCCTTTGCACACCATTCTGGCGTTTAAACGCCCATTGGTGCACATTCTGGGCGTTCAACGCCCATGTAAAGCATGTTTCTGGCGTTGAACGCCAGTTTCATGCTTGTTACTGGCGTTCAGCGCCAGTTTTTCCTCTCTGGGCACATTCCTGGCGTTCAGCGCCAGAATGTTGCTTGTTTCTGGCGTTCAGCGCCAGAATGATGCTCTGTTCTGGCGTTGAACGCCGGCCAGATGCACCTTACTGGCGTTGAACGCCAGCCTGTGCGTCCTCCAGGGTGAAAATTTTTTCTTCTGCTGTTTTTGATTCTGTTTTTAATTTTTATGATTTTTTCATGACTCCTCATAATCATGTACCTAATAAAACACAAATAACAATAAAATAGTATAAAATAGAAATTAGATAAATAAAATTGGGTTGCCTCCCAACAAGCGCTTCTTTAATGTCAATAGCTTGACAGTGGCTCTCATGGAGCCACAAGGTGATCAGGTCAATGTTGTATAGTTGTCCACACCAAACTTAGAGTTTGGATATGGGGTCTTAACACCAAACTTAGAGTTTGGTTGTGGCCTCACAACACCAAACTTAGAGTTTGACTGTGTGGGCTCTTCTTGACTCTGAGCTGAGAGAAGCTCTTCATGCTTACTCTCTTCTGTCACAGAGGAATGGCCATGTGCCTTAAACACAAGGTAGTCCCCATTCAATTGAAGGACTAATTCACCTCTGTTGACATCTATCACAGCTCTTACTGTGGCTAGGAAAGGTCTTCCAAGGATGATGCAATCATCCTCTTCCTTCCTAGTGTCTAAGATTATGAAATCAGCAAGGATGTAAAGGCCTTCAACCTTTACTAGCACGTCTTCTACTATTCCATAGGCTTGTCTTAATGACTTGTCTGCCAGTTGTAATGAGAACAAGGCAGGTTGTACCTCAATGATCCCCAGCTTCTCCATTACAGAGAGTGGCATAAGATTTATCCCTGACCCCAGGTCACACAGAGCTTTTTCAAAGATCATGGTGCCTATGGTACAAGGTATTAAGAACTTGCCAGGATCTTGTTTCTTTTGAGGTAGAATTTTCTGAATCCAAGTATCCAATTCATTAATGAGCAAGGAAGGTTCACTTTCCCAAGTCTCATTACCAAACAACTTGGCATTCAGCTTCATGATAGCTCCTAAGTATTGAGCAACTTGCTCTCCAGTTACATCTTCATCCTCTTCAGAGGATGAATAGTCTTCAAAGCTCATGAATGGCAGAAGGAGATTCAATGGAATCTCTATGGTCTCTGTATGAGCCTCAGATTCCTTTGGATCCTTAATAGGAAACTCCTTCTTGTTTGAGGAACGTCCCAGGTGGTCTTCCTCACTAGGATTTTCGTCCTCCTCCTCCCTTGTGCATTCGGCCATATTGACTATGTTAATGGCTTTGCACTCTCCTTTTGGATTCTCTTCTGTATTGCTTGGGAGAATACTGGGAGGAGTTTCAATGACTTTCTTACTCAGCTGGCCCACTTGTGCCTCCAAATTTCTAATGGAGGATCTTGTTTCATTCATGAAACTGAAAGTGGCCTTTGACAGATCAGAGACTACATTGGCTAAATTAGAAGTGTTTTGTTCAGAATTCTCTGTCTGTTGCTGAGAAGATGATGGATATGGCTTGCTATTGCCCAGCCTGTTGCGTCCACCATTGTTAAAACCTTGTTGAGGTTTTTGTTGATCCTTCCATGAGAAATTTGGATGATTTCTCCATGATGAGTTATAGGTGTTTCCATAAGGTTCACCCATATAATTAACCTCTGCCATGGCAGGGTTCTCAGGATCATAAGCTTCTTCAGAAGCTGCCTCTCTAGTACTGTTGGATGCATGTTGCCATCCATTCAGATTTTGAGAGATCATGTTGACCTGTTGAGTCAACACTTTGTTCTGTGCCAGTATGGCGTTCAGAGCATCAATTTCAAGAACTCTTTTCTTCTGAGGTATCCCATTATTCACAGAATTCCTCTCAGAGGTGTACATGAACTGGTTGTTTGCAACCATGTCAATGAGCTCTTGAGCCTCTTCAGGCGTTTTCTTCAGGTGAATAGATCCACCTGCAGAATGGTCCAATGACATTTTCGAAAATTCAGAGAGACCATAATAGAATATATCTAATATGGTCCATTCTGAAAACATGTTAGATGGACATCTTTTGGTCAGCTGCTTGTATCTTTCCCAAGCTTCATAGAGGGATTCACCATCTTTTTGTTTGAAGGTTTGAACATCCACTCTTAGCTTGCTCAGCTTTTGAGGAGGAAAGAATTTATCCAAGAAGGCAGTGACCAGCTTATCCCATGAGTCCAGGCTATCCTTGGGTTGTGAATCCAACCATATTCTAGCTCTGTCTCTTACAGCAAAAGGGAAAAGCATGAGTCTGTAGACTTCAGGATCAACCCCATTCGTCTTTACAGTCTCACAGATCTGCAAGAACTCAGTTAAAAACTGATAAGGATCTTCAGATGGAAGTCCATAAAACTTGCAGTTTTGTTGCATTAAGGCAACTAGCTGAGGTTTCAGCTCAAAGTTATTGGCTCCAATGGCAGGAATGGAGATGCTTCTTCCATCAAACTTGGACATTGGCTTTGTGAAGTCACCAAGCATTCTCCTTGCATTATTATTATTTTCGGCTGCCATCTCCTTCTCTTGTTCTAATGTTTCTGAAAGGTTACCTTTAGAATAATTTAATTTAGCTTCTCTTAATTTTCTCTTCAGAGTCCTTTCAGGTTCTGGATCAATTTCAACAAGAGTGCCTTTATCCTTGTTCCTGCTCATATGAAAGAGAAGAAAACAAGAAAAGAAAGAGGAATCCTCTATGTCACAGTATAGAGATTCCTTTATGTTAGTAGAAAAAGAAAGGGGTAGAAGAATGAAGAAGGTGATTCGGATTTTTGGATGAAGAGAGGTGAAGAGAAGTGTTAGTAATTAAATAATTAAATAGAAGAAGAAAAGAGAAGGGAGAATTCGAAAATAATTTTTGAAAAAGAGGTTAGTAATTTTTGAAAATTAGAGATAAATTGTAATTAAAATTAAAACATGAAACATTTAGTTAATTAAAAAGAATTTTTTGAAAAAGAGAGAGATATTTTCGAAAATAGAAGAGGGAGAAGTAGTTAGGTGGTTTTGAAAAGATAAGAAACAAATAAAAGTTAGTTAGTTGATTGAAAAAGATTTGAAATCAGAATTGAAAAAGATAAGAAGATAGCAAGTTGGATAAGATATTTTGAAATCAAATTTTGAAAAAGATAAAATTTTTGAAAAAGATAAAATAAAAGATAAAAAGATTTAATTCAAAAATTTTGAAATTATTTACTTCACTAACAAGAAACTACAAGATAAGATTCTAGAACTTAAAGATTGAACCTTTCTTAACAAGAAAGTAACAAACTTCAAATTTTTGAACCAATCACATTAATTATTAGTGAATTTTCGAAAATATGATGTAAAAGATAAGAAAAAGATTTTAAAAATAATTTGAAAAATGTTTTTGAAATTTTCGAAAAATGGAAAAAAAATGAAAAAGATATGATTTTTGAAAAAGATTAAAAAGATAAGATTTTTAAAATTGAAATCTTGACTTGACTTGTAAGAAACAACTAATTTTAAAAATTTTTGACCAAGTCAACCCAAAATTTCGAAAATTTGGAGGGAAATAAGGAAAAGATATTTTTTTTTATTTTTGAATTTTTAATTATGAGAGAGAAAACAACAAAAATACTCAATGCATAAAATTTTTAGATCAAAACCATGAATGCATGCAAGAATGCAATGAATGTCAAGATGAACACCAAGAACACTTTGAAGATCATGATGAACATCAAGAACACAATTTTAAAAAAATTTTTGATGCAAAGAAAACATGCAAGACACCAAACTTAGAAATCTTTAATGCATGGACTCTAACAAACGAAAAATGCATATGAAAAACAACAAACAACACAGAACAAGAAAACATCAAGATCAAACAAGAGGTCTTATCAAGAACAACTTGAAGATCATGAAGAACACTATGAATGCATGGGATTTTCGAAAAAATGTAAGAAAAATTTTTAAAGCATGCAATTGACACCAAACTTAAAAATTGACTCAAGACTAAGAACACAAAATATTTTTGATTTTTGTGATTTTCTAATTTTTTTGGATTTTTATTAATTTTTTTCGAAAATATAGCTTGGAAAAACGAAAAATAAAAAGAAAAATTTTGAAAAAGATTTTTGAAAAGAAAATTACCTAATCTGAGCAACAAGATGAACCGTCAGTTGTCCATTCTCGAACAATCCCCGGCAACGGCGCCAAAAACTTGGTGGACGAAATTGTGATCCATGCTCTTTGTACTTGTATAAAATTTAATAATTGGCTCTATTTGAATTCACAACTCCGTTCAACTAACCAGCAAGTGTACTGGGTCGTCCAAGTAATAAACCTTACGTGAGTAAGGGTCGATCCCACAGAGATTGTTGGTATGAAGCAAGCTATGGTCACCTTGTAAATCTCAGTTAGGCAGATTAAAAGTGTTTATGGTTTTGGAAATCAATAATAAGAAAATAGATGAAATAATAAAAGGGATAGAACACTTATGCAGATTCATTGGTCGGAATTTCAGATAAGCATATGGAGATACTGTAAGGCTCAAGGACGCCTGCTCTCCTACTGCTTCAACTCAATCCTTCTTACTCCTCTCCATGGCAAGCTGTATGTAGGGCATCACCGTTGTCAGTGGCTACATCCCATCCTCTCAGTGAAAATGGTCCTCTGCGGCTGTCACTTGCATGGCTAATCATCTGTCGGTTCTCAATCAGGTTGGAATAGAATCCATTGATTCTTTTGCGCTTGTCATCACGCCCAGCCTTCAGGAGTTTGAAGCTCGTCACAGTCATTCAATCCCAGAATCCTACTCGGAATACCATAGACAAGGTTTAGACTTTCTGGATCCTCATGAATGCCGCCATCTATCTAACTTATACCACGAAGATTCTGTTGGGGAATCTAAGAGATACGCATTCAAGCTCTGTTGCATGTAGAACGGAAGTGGTTGTCAATCACGCGCGTTCATAAGTGAGAATGATAATGAGGGTTATCTAATCATCACATTCATCATGTTCTTGGGTGCAAATGAATATCTTGGAACAAGAATAAAAGAGAATTGAATAAAAGAAAATAGAATTGCATTAATACTTGAGGTACAGCAGAGCTCCACACCCTTAATCTATGGTGTGCAGAAACTCCACCGTTGAAAATACATAAGTAAAAGGTTCAGGCATGGCCGAATGGCCAGCCCCCATATGGTCACAAGACCGAATGATCAAAGACTAAAACCAAGATGTCAAATACATTAGTTAAATGTTCTATTTATAATAAACTAGCTCCTAGGGTTTACATGAGTAAGTAATTGATGCATAAATCCACTTCCGGGGCCCACTTGGTGTATGCTTGGGCTGAGCTTGATCAATCCACGAGCTGAGGCTTCTCTTGGAGTTGAACTCCAAGTTATGACGTGTTTTGGGCGTTCAACTCCGGATCATGACGTTTTTCTGGCGTTTAACTCCAGACAGCAGCATGTACTTGGCGTTCAACGCCAAGTTACGTCGTCAATTTCCGAATAAAGTATGGACTATTATATATTGCTGGAAAGCCCTAGATGTCTACGTTCCAACGCCGTTGAGAGCGCGCCAATTGGAGTTCTGTAGCTCCAAAAAACCCATTTCGAGTGCAGGGAGGTCAGATTCCAACAGCATCAGCAGTCCTTTTGTCAGCCTTTTTCAGAGTTTTGCTCAAGTCCCTCAATTTCAGCCAGAAATTACCTGAAATCACAGAAAAACACACAAACTCATAGTAAAGTCCAGAAATGTGAATTTAACATAAAAACTAATGAAAACATCCCTAAAAGTAGCTTGAACTTACTAAAAACTACCTAAAAACAATGCCAAAAAGCGTATAAATTATCCGCTCATCAGCGTCCGTGTCATTCTGAAAAAGAGCCTCCCACGCATCCGTGTCGCCCACGTGAACACGTGGCCCTGTAAAATCGATGTAAACAGGTGTATGGCAACAAGTTGTGATGGAGTGGGGCTGGAATCATGCTAGAAGAACAAGCTCTACCACGCGAACGTGTGCTCCACGCGTCCGCGTCGTTTTCAAAATATGGCCATTCATGCGATCGCATCAACCACACAAACGCATCACCCTAAAATTTGGCAAAATGAGTTTCAAACAGAGAGTTGCGCGAACACGAGGCTGCACTCGCGCCAATAGCATAAATCAGACTACGCGACCGCATGACCCACGCGTCCGCGTCACCGATAATTATTTTACACCACGCGACCGCGTCACTCACGCGTTCGCATCACGTGTGGCACACAACTTATCCAGATCAGCCAAACATCTTATCTTTTCTTCCCCAAATCCTAATTTTTTCTTATCCCTTCTTATTTCTTTCTTCTCTCTTCTTCCTTCTTCCTTCTTTCTCACTTTTTACTTCCTCTTTTTCACCACCATTATCAAGGTTTTTCTTTTCTTTTTCCCTCTTTACTTTTCTATTCTTATTCTTATTTTTATGTTTTCTTCTTCTTTTTCTTTTTACTTTCATTATCTATGTTTTCTTTTTTTTCTTTTTCTTTTAATTGGTGTTAGAAATTTATTTGGGTCATTATTTTCTATATTTTTCTTGTGGATTATTAAGGAATTGTTTGACAATTATATATTACTTTTTATAGGGTTGCTTGCATGTTCAATTTAATACTTTCAATAACTTATTTAGCATGCGTGCTAAGTGTTTGTGAAAAAGTCCGTATGGCATCATGCACTACTTTTATGTTATCTTACTACTTTAATGCCTGTTTTTCACAAAACCCCTTTTATATTTTATTAATTAAAATATAATTGTCAATACAAACATATTGTTAGTTTGAAAGAGATGATAATCTAACTTGGACATTTAGTGCTTGATCTATGCTACTCATGCCTTTGCCAGCATGCCAATAAACATCTTGCATTTAATTGTCATTACATGCACTTGCTATATTTTCATTGATAAACGTTTCACATGAAGTCATGATCATGTGTTAACGACATCCCTCTTTACCGTGCATTGATTATCACCTATACTATCCTCTCCCTTGCTCGAACCCTTAGTTTTACATGTACTTATTTTTTTCCTTTTTAGGATGGCCACCAAGAAAGAAAAAGAGAAAGCTACTCCCAAACCATCAGCAAGGAAAGGAACAAAAAGAGCACTAGCTGCGGAACCACTCGTTCACTTGTACATCTCTGCATGCACCGAGGACGGTGCAATCTATAAGTGTGGGGGGTCGATACCGACTTCCAGGGGTTAGTTACCTTCTTTTCAACACCAAATTCTATTTTCTTTGTTTGTTCATTGTTGCATTTTGCATATTTAATTGCATGTTTGTTTGATTTTATGCATTTAGTTGGTTGAAGTAATATTTTCTTTTTCAAGAAATTTTTATAGTATTTCACTAATTTAAATTGAAAAATTTTTGTTAAATTTGTTTGAATTTGTATTTGGAACATAGTTTAAAAAGCTAAGAACACACAATCCGTAAGATTTTGAGCCTAACTACATGGTTACACTATTTAAACCATGAATTTTATTCTTATGTGTTTTCTTCCCTATGATTGCAATCTTTGCTTTGTTCCATTCTATATGTCTACTATTTAGTGTATTTACATGCTTGCCTATGATTGAGGACATTACTTGTTTTAGCTCACTTCTCCCAAATAAGCCTACCCTTTTATGTCACCCTTGTTAGCCACTTTGAGCCTTTTAATCCTTTCTATTCTATATTTTACCACATCACTAGTCTTAAGCGGAAAAATAATTAATTACCCCAATTGAATCTTTGGTTAGCTTAAGATAGAGATTGTGTATCAACTAAGTGTGGGGAAACTGTGGGAACTTGGGTTAATAAGGGAATGTGTTATGTTTTTACTTTGATAAAATATTAGAAATTTTGGTACCTACTCATGTGAGACCAGAAAAATAAAAAAAATCCATGTGCATTGATATGTTATGTTTATTTTCAAGTAAAAAAAGAGAAAAATTCAAAAATATTCAATAAATAAGTAAATAAATAAGGGGACAAAATTACCCCAATGCAAGGTTAAGTTAATAAAAATATCAATGCATATGTGATAAAATTAAAATAAAGGTTGATGCATGAGTATGTAATGCGAAAATGGGAATTTTGAGTAGCTAGGCATGAATTTAAAAGTATATAAAGTGTGTGTATAGGTGAGAGCTTAGGTTAGTCAAAGATTCATATTATAGCTCACTTGGCCATACATATACCCTCACCCTTACCTTAGCCCCATTACAACCCTTAAAAGACCGCATGATGTTTGCATTGGTATACTAAATATTTGTTTATTGGTTAGATGAAGAACAAAGTTTAGAAAGCATGATTAGAGAAGAGTAGAGTGAATTACCATATACACTTGAGAGACTAGAGTGATATACACTACCAGTGAGGGTTCAATGCTTGATTCTATATTCCCTGTTTTCATGAGCTATCTTCTTACAAGTTTACTTGTTTTTACTGTGTGATTTGAATTAGTGAAATCCAGTTCATATTTGTTCTTGAAGGATTTGTTTACTTTTAACCAAGTAGGTAGAAACATTTTGCATGTAGTTTCATTCACATAGATAGGTTGCATTTCATGAGTCTTGCTTTTCCCTACTCATTTATTTTATCTCCTTAAGTTAAGCATGAGGACATGCTAATATCTAAGTGTGGGGAGATTGATAAACCATTATTTTATGATTTATATTGTATTTAATTGAGTGGTTTTATCAAGTTTTTACCCACTTATTCATATGATTAGCATGTATTTACAATTCCTTCCCAAAATTGTTCCATGGTTGAAAACCTGCTTCCTAGAGATCTTTTTATTGTGTATTTTAATTCTCATTTATACCATTCGATGTCGTTATCCGTGTGTTAAGTATTTCAGACTTCATAGGGTAAGAATGGCTTAGAGAATAGAGAGGAAGCTTGCAAAAAGGGAAGGAGCACAAGAAATAAAGGAGACAACCAGCGAACAGTGACGCGCACGCATGGTTGATGCGTGCACGCGATTTGGACGAAATCACAGCGACGCGTACACGTGCTTGACGCATACGCGTGGATTGAAGTTCACGCAAACGACGCGAGCGTGTGCCTGACTCGCACGCGTGGAGAGGAAAATCGTCAAATGCGTACCCGTAACCGACGCGTACGCGTGACATGCGCGATCTGCAGAAAATTCAGAAAACTTTGAGGGCAGTTCCGAGCCACGTTTTGACCCAGTTTTTGACCCAGAAACACAGAATAAAGCCAGGGAACATGCAGAGACTCAATGAACATTCATACAACATTCATAATTCACAATTTTAGTTTTTAGATGTAGTTTTAGAGAGAGAGAGGCTCTCTCCTCTCTCTTAGGATTTAGGATTAGGATTCCTCTTAAAGTATTTAGGATTTCTTCTTCTCAATTTCCAGGTTTAATGTTCCTTTTATTTATTTTTTCAATTTAATTTATGAACTTTTCCATGTTAGATTTGATTTCTTTTATTAATGCAAATTGAGGTATTTTAGATTTATGATTTTTACTTAGCTTTTTATATTCTTGGCTTTAATTGATGAATTGATAAATTGGAGACCCTTGAGTTGGAAGACTCAAGAGTTAATTGGTGATTGGCTCTCTAGCCACTAACACTAATCCTTTCCAAGGGAGAGGATTAGGACTCGTGACTAGAAGTTGACTCCTAATTTAATTTTCCTTTATTTAGTAAAGGATAACCAAGTAGAACAACAATCAATTACCATTACACTTGGAAAATCCAACAAGGATAGAACTTCCAATTAATCATTCTACCAGTCAAGGTTTTTTATTTAGATATATATAAATCTCTTTTAATTTATATTGCTTTAATTTATAATTATATCTGTGCCCATTACCCAAACTCCAAATTTCCCAGAAAACTCATAACCAATAATAAATCATACTTCCCTGCAATTCTTTGAGAAGACGACCCGAGGTTTAAATACTTCGGTTATTACTTTTTATTGGGTTTCGTTACTTGTGACAACCAAACTTTTATACGAAAGGATTCTTGTTAGTTTAGAAACTATACTTGCAATGAGAATTTATTATGAAATTCTATACTAGCAAGAATCCGATCGTTAAACACCAAACTTAGAATGCAATCATATATGCCAAATTCTTGAAAGTAAACTAAGAATAAAAAAAAGTTACCGATGGCTGGGTTGCCTCCCAACAAGCGCTCTTTTAATGTCATTAGCTTGACATGTTCATGACTTTCTTTCTCTTCTCCCAGTTGGTTAAGAGGAATGACCTCAAGGGGAAAGAAGAGGAGAAAATTGAAATCCCCTGTATTGGCTTCTTCCGAACAAGCTTTTTTTGTTGTTAGCTTGAGTGAACTTGCTTGTTAGGGTAGGGGTTGGATTGCTTTTTGACCTTCTCTTTTCATGGATATGGTCTTCCATTTCTTGGTCATAATCCTCTTTTTGGTGCTTTTGTTGGTTGCCTTCACTTCTTTGATATCAAGAGTTGGGTGTTGTGTGACGGTTGGAGTGTCGTCTTCATCAAGAGCTTCTTGGATTGATGGTTCAATGAAACCATCCTTCTTGCAAATCTCTGCTTCATGGGGATGTGGATTTCCTTGGTTGTCTTCCTCCCTTTCTTTTGTAGGATCTTACAGTACTTCCTTTAGGAGTAGGGATGTGGATTTCCTTGGTTGTCTTCCTCCCTTTCTTTTGTAGGATCTTGCAGTACTTCTTTTAGGAGTGTGTTTGCATATTGACTACTAGAATTGTGCCATAGCATTTGATTCCATGTTTTCTTGTACCCATAAACAAGAAAACATCAAATGCACCTTACAGAATAAAGAATAAGGAAAGAAGAGAAGAATTTAAATAAGATAAAGAAAATAAAGGCACGTAAAAGAAAAAGAAAGAACAGAAAATAAAATTAAACAAGATCTAAGTTAGAATCTAACCAGATGTATGTTGTCAATCTCAATTAAACCCCAGAAACGGCGTGATAAATCCACATTTCATGGTATTTATTTGCTTTAATTAGGTAGATTTTATCATCTTTTCCTACATTTATTCACGAAAATAGCATGATTTTATAAATTCTTCCTAAAATGTGTTTAAGAGTAAAAAATGCTTTTTAAGTCCTAAATTTGCTAATTTTGATTCACCTTAATTCCATTCGATGCCTTGATGTATTTGATGAAGTGATTTCAGGTTTCCAAGGCAAGTATGGATTGAAGGAGTGAGAAGAAAGCATGCAAAAGTCAAGAATTTATGAAGAAATGAAGTTTGTAGTGTTTTACAATCGTGCGTATGCACAAGCATTCATGCGTATGCACAACTACAGTTTTTACACCCGTGCGTACTAATGAGTCGATATTTTATAAGCTTTTTGGCATTGTTTTCATATAGTTTTTAGCATGTTTTGTTCAAGTTTTATTAAGTTTTCATAGGTTTTAGTGTAAAATTCAAATTTTTGAATTCTACTTTGAGTTTGTGTGTTTTTTTATGCAATTTCAGGTATTTTCTGGCTGAAATTGAGGAGTTGGAGCAAAAGTCTGATTTAGAGGCAGAGAAAGCACTGCAGATGCTGTCCAAATATGACCTATTTGCACTCAAAAGAGCTTTTCTGGAGCTACAAAAATCCAAATGGAGCATTCTTAACGTCTTTGGAAAGCTGACCTCTAGAGCTTTCCAACAATGTAATAGTCTATACTTTGCTTCAGAATAGAAGGCACAAAACTGGTGTTCAACGACAGCCTCCTGCCCTAGTCCAGGCGTCCAGCGCCCAAAGGAGGAAACCAACGTCCAAACGCCCAAAGAGGACCCCCTAGCTAGCGTTAAGCGCACTAGAGACCTCATAGCACGTAGATCTCATCAAAGCTCAACCCAAACACTCGTCAAATGGGCCCCAGAAGGGGATTTAAGCACTAAAAGAGTGTTTACCTTTTCTTATGTAAACCTTAGTCATTAGCTTAGTATTTAAAGAACTTTTACACGATCTTCAAAGGGGGATCTACCATATTTCATTTTTCACATTGTATTTTCTATCAGTATGAGTTTCTAAACCTCCTAGGTTAAGGGGAGGAGCCCTGCTGAGTTTTACGGATTAATAAAAGTACTACTATTCTTTCTTAATTCGTGTTTGATTCTCTATTCTAAGATGTATCTTCGTTCTTCATCAATATGAATGCAGTGAACAGTCATAAGGTTATCACATTCTACATGGGTTTAGAGTGAGTCTTTCATCGAACAATGATGAACCACCTACTTGATTATACATCTCTTAGACGGCTAATCCAAGACTTCGTTGGGGACTTCTCGAGACACCAGCTCAGCCGAGGTACGAGGAGATTAGGGTCTCTGTGGTAGAGGCTAGAACCATAGGCACATCATCTTCTGATCCGAAAGATTCGACCTTATCTGTGGCGTTTTGAGTAGGATCGCCAAGGAGAATGAACTGCAAGAGCTTCACCTTCAATCAGATCTGGAGGAGTATTGGCAGCTGCTCAAACCAGTGTCAATCACATACAGCCTGCCATAGAAGAAATCATTCACAATTGAAGAAGACAGTAAGACCAGAGTTAATCCAAAAGGACAAAGCATCTCCAAGCCTTAACCATCTTCTTATAATTGGTTACATTCGAATTCACAAAGTATTTTATACCTTATTTTCTTTTATGCAATTAATTAAACCACCTACATTTCTATCCGCCTAAGATTTAGAAGATAACCATAGCTTGCTTCAAACCACAATCCTCATGGGATCGACCTTGAATCGCTCAGGAATTACTTGGACGACCCAGTGCACTTGCTGGTTCAGTTGTACGAAGTGTGGGAATTCGTGCACCAAGTTTTTGGCGCCGTTGCCAGGGATTGTTCGTGTTTGGACAACTGACAGATTATCTTGTTCCCTAGATTAGGTATTGTCTTTAATTTTGTTAGAGTCTTTTATTTTATTTTTCTTTTTTCGAAAACATCAAAAACTTTTTAAAATTTTTTTCTTTTCTTTATTTAATCTTTGTTTTTGGTTTGAGTCTTTTGTTTTTGTTCTTGGTTGAATTTTTGAATTCTTTGAGTCCCTTTTCAAAAAAATTTCAAAATTTGTGTCTTTTATTTAAGTCTTGTGTCAATTTTTAAGTTTGGTGTCTTCTTGTGTGTTTTCTTTAATTTTTTGAAAATTCTATCTTTGGTTTTCAAAAATTTTAAGTTTGGTGTCTTTTACATGTTCTTGTGTTCTTTAATTTTCTTTGAGTTTTGTTCTTGGTGTTTGACGATTGGATTTTCTATCGGTAAAGAATAAAAATATAATCGCGTTGTAAGTATAGTTTCTAAACCAACAGAGAATCCTTTCGTAAAAAAGTTTTGATTGTCACAAGTAACAAACCCCTTTGGAATTGATAATCGAAGTATTTAAACCTCGGGTCGCCTTCTCAAGGAATTACAGGGAAGTATGATTTATTATTGGTTATGGAAAAAGATATATTTTATTTTGGGTTTTTTTAAAATAAGGAACAAGTAATGTAAAATAACAAGTCGTTAAAATAATAACTAATAAAGCTCTTGGCAAGGTATGAGAATTGAAAATCCTGTCCTAGTTATCCTTATCACTGGTGGTGAGAATTGTTTATTGCTCCCACTTAGTTAACTCTTACTAATTAAAGGAAAGTCAAGTGGACTAATCAGTTTGATTCCTCAATTCCTAGTCAACTCCTATGGAAAGACTAGCGTTAGATGGATTCAAACCAATCAACAACTTCCAATTATCAATCACAATGGAGTTTGTTAACTCGAGTGTTACCAATTACTCAACCAAAGCCAAAAAGGGAAAAATCTAAATTATTTATATAAATAAAAGAAAGCAATCATAATTTTGAAATACCTCAATAATGTGTATTAAATAAGAAAATCAATCCTAACATGGAGTTCATAAACCAAATTGAGAAAATAAATAAAAGGAACATTGAAACTGTGATTTGAAGAAGATGAAATCCTAATCTTAATAGAAATCCTAATTTTAATCCTAAGAGAGAGGAGAGAACCTCTCTCTCTAAAAACTACATCTAAAATTATGAAAAGTGGATTATGAATGAATGTATGAAGTCTCCCTTCGTTCCTCTACTTTGCAGCCTTTAATCTGTGTTTTCTGGGCCGAGAACTGGGTCAAAAACAGCCCAGAATTCGCTGGTTATGAAATCTGCCACGCTGATTTTCGTCACTGCGACGCGTCCGCGTGGAGCACACGTTCGCGTCGCCTAGCTGTACGGCGATGATAAACCCCATTTGTAGGGTTTATCTTGTATTGATTTTAGGGGATTTTATCACCTTTTACCCACATTTATTCAATGAAATAGCATGGTTTTGTATATTCTCCTTTAATTGCGCTTAAGAGTGAAAAAACATGCTTTTTAGGTCTTAAAATAGATAAATTTAATTCACCTTGATTCCACTAGATACCTTGATATGTTTGTTAAGTAATTTCAGATTTAGGAGGCAAAGATTGGATAAAGGAAATAAAGGAAAAGCATGTAAAAATGGAGAACTCATGAAGAAATGAAGGAATCGCAAAAGCTGTCAAGCCGACCTCTTCTCACTTAATAGGCCATAACTTGAGCTATAGAGGTCCAAATGATGCGGTTCTAGTTGGGTTGGAAAGCTAACATTCGGGGCTTTGAAATGATATAAGATTTGCCATAGTTGCTACACGTTTGGTGACGCGCACGCGCACTATACGCGCACGCGTCGTTGCTGCCATATGATCCACTTAAAGCAATACGTGGCCAGCGAATTCTAAAGCCTTGTGGGCCCAATCCAACTCATTTCTGATGCTATTTAAGCCATGGATTGAAGAGGGATGAACAAGTTAGTTACCATTAGTTTAGTTTAGCTTAGTTTAGTAGTTAGAGTTAGTTTCTAGAGAGAGAAGCTCTCACTTCTCTCTAGAATTAGGATTAGGATTAGGTTAGAATTTCTTAGATCTAGATTTTAATCTTTGCTCTCATCTACTTCTACCTTTCAATTCCTTGTTGTTACATTCATTCTTCTTCTATTCTTTTGTTGTAATTTCTTTTATGTTGTTTCTATATTTTGTTGTAGATCTACTCTTGTTCCTTCTCCCTTCTTTCCATTCTATTCAAGGTAATTCATAATAATTGTGCTTCTTTTGATTGTTGTTGTTAATTTCTTGCAATAATTGTTGTTAGATTCTATTCTTGTTATCAATTTTCTTTGTTTTTCTTTTGTACCTTCCAAGTGTTTGATGAAATGCTTGGTTGGATTTTAGTATAGATTTTGTTCCTTTTGGCCTAGGTAGAGTAATTAGTGACTCTTGAGTTATCTAATTCCTTTGTTGATTGATAATTAGAAGTTGCTAATTGATTTGAATGCCTCTAAAGCTAGTCTTTCCTTTAGGAGTGGATTAGGACTTGAGGAATCAAATTGATTCATCCACTTGACTTTCTTCCATGGTTAGAGGTTAACTAAGTGGGAGTAATGGATAATTTGTTATCACAATTGAGGAGGATAACTAGAATAGGACTTCTAGTACTCATATCTTGCCAAGAGCTTTATTAGTTGTTAGTTTATTTTCTTTGCCATTTATATTTCTTGTCCAAAATCTTAAAAACCCCAAATATAACTCACAACCAATAACAAGACACCTCATTACAATTCCTAGGGAGAACGACCCGAGGTTCAATACTTCAGTTTATAAATTTAGGAGTTTGTACTAGTGACAAACAACTTTTTGTATGAAAGGATTATTGTTTGGTTTAGAAACTATACTTTACAACGAGACTTCATTAGTGAAATTCTAAACCGTCAAAAATTCAATCATCAAAATGGCACCGTTGCCGGGGAATTGCAATGGTGTTGTGTTATTGGTTATTGTATATATGTGAATATTGTAAATATGTTTGCTTTTTGCTTCTTTGTTAGTTTTTAGTTTGTTCTCTTTATTTGTTCCTATTTACTACTGTATGTTTTCGTACTCTATAAGGAACAATACATAAAATTATATAAAAAAATTTAAAAATTAATTAAAATAAATGTAATAATTATTGTTATAAATATTTTACAAATTTATAATTAAAATCAAACTCTCAATATTTTTAATATTAAAATATTAAAAATAATTAGTATTTGTTTTAATCAATTCGAATTTGTTCAATGACCATCTCACTCATCCGCTTAAACAACTATTAGGAGTTAGAATCTTGGCTTGTGTGTGAAGCAATCCATTGGCTAGCGGTAAACCCTTACTAAATGGAGCATCAATACGTGGTTAGACTTGGCAGGAGTACCCAAATGCGCGGGTATCCGATCCATTAATACCCTGTTCAGGAGGGTAATAACGCGATCCGAGTCGAGACTGATTTTGCTCAGGACAGAGCATGGTTGGAGTTACGGTGTTCCTGCCCCGGATATATATTCACATCGCTGCTTATCCCGTTACCAGCACTGTTGAGCCCGTCACCACCATTCTCCTACCGAGTCTCTCTTCTCAAGGTAAGTTCTCTCTCTCTCTCTCTCTCTCTCTCTCTCTCTCTCTCTCTCTCTCTCTCTCTCCTCAATTTCATTATCCCTTTGCATCGAAAAAAGTATATAATGTCACACTTATTTTAAAAAGGATGAAACTCTTCAAATACACGGTATAATGTATAAAGACGTAATATCCTAAAATAAATATTCAGATACGTTGAATAATACTAGTTGATCTAGTTTATCTTAATTATACTCTAACAAGTATATTCAATTAATTGATATACATAATACTAAATTGTGTAATACTTAAATATCTAATCAAATGATAAATTCATCTCACCTTTATGATACGATGACATTTTTTCAAGACATGCAAAACGAAACAATGAAGTACAGTTTAATTAATGTGCACAATAAAAGAAACATGAAACCTATATAGTAGTCGTCAAATGCGGAAACTAATAAATCAATAATTGCCTTTTGGCCTAGTGACTATATTAAACTGCGACTTCAATTTATAATTATTAATTAAAAAACTCGAAAAAATGATGTATTTTTATTTTTTTATTATTTAGTTAAAAATATTTTTTAAGAATTATTGACGTCAGATTTTGATAATATAGCAAAAACTTTGCATGTTTTTTGACTTAAATTTCTTCCTAATCGAATAAAATAATACAACTAACACGCACAACAAGCAAAAAATTATAACTTTTATACATTTAGATATTCATAAGACACAGAAATAATTCTTTTAACAAAACTTCAACAACTCAAAAAAGTTAACAGAATAGGTTGTTATAAAGCAAAGTAATAGACAAAATTAGAAATTGTGATAATGATACTTGGTGATAATTATTAACCATGGGGTGAAGAGAAGGTGGAAGAAAAAAAAAGCCAAGAAAGGAGAACCATACAATATCACAATGGCGTTGAGATAATACTAAAAATATAAGTTAACACTTTAAAAAAATAATAAAATTAAATCTATAAATTTAACAACTGAATAATATACTTAAAAAAATATTTTTTACCAATTAGAACTATGCGTAAAAATAAAAAATACTATTAAAAATAAATAAATAAATATAGTAACATTTATAAATAATTCATTTGTAGTTAATATTTTTTAATCATTATTTTGATTTTTTTTACACATAATAATAACATAATAAATTTTATAATTTTTTATTTAATTTAAATCTATAAATCTTGTATATTCTAAAAGTTAAATAATTTTAAAAATATTTTTGTTTTTAATTTTTTTTATTTTTAACATTTGAATAATTTTATTAATTTTAAAATTTTAAAAATAAAAAATAAAAAATTAATTTCTTAAAAATAACAGAAAAGCGGCTAAACAGGTACGATAGTGCTTGTTGATCCGCTATTTAACACTAATGGTAATATTTTTTATAAGGTACTCCACGAATGACCCGTCAATTGAATGAATATTACATGTAAAATGAATCCTGATATATTGGTACAAAATTTATCTGGCATAAATTTTTTTAAGAAAAAAAATGTCTTATCAGTCTCTATTACTTTTGTTCGTTAAAAAAGCATATTCATAATTAAAAAAAATTGGATATTACTTTTGTTTTAATAATAAATTTCTCTAGGGTAATACTGAAGCTTAAATTGAAGCTTAAATTTAGATGTCAATTAAAGTACACGAGTGTCACACTCTAATGAGTTTAAAATTGGATAAATTTAAAACATGACTATTGTTTTCCTACCTCGCCTTTTATTCGACAAATTCAACGTATGAAAATTTTTTTCTATGTAATTTAAAATTGTCAGCCTATAAAGTGAAAACTCAGTACCATTCTCATAATCCTTTCAATGTACAATCTAACCTCAATTAAAAAATTATTTATCATACCGAATGGGTTGGGTTGCACATAATACCGTAGGAGAAGGATAAGATAGAGAAATCTGACAAATATACTGACGGTTTGTTAAAAAAGGGAAAAAAACAAAAAAAAGGAAGCAAAATACAAACACATCCAACTATTCACATATTACAGAAAATATGTGGAATCACACCATATTAACTGTGCAAAACTAAACTCTGATAGATGTCGCCTGCCCGAGCATCCTGGCCGTTTCATACCGGGCTTTGTCATGGCGCAACCGGTGTTTCAGGACTACAATCTCCTCTTCCATCTGGAACACACGCTCCAACAAGCACAACCTCGACTCCCGCTGCAACTCAGCTAAACGTTCCTTGTACCGCAGGGTGACCTGGTAATTAAAGTCTCAAACCTTGGTTCCCACTTCAATCAGTAGTACCTCCATGGCGACAAATGTCGCATCTTGCCTTGTGACATATTCGTCGGTTGAATCCTCCCTGAATGCACCGAAGTTTACCCCGGTCGGGGTGCTGAACACGTGGACTCCGTAAGCGTGGTGATCCTTGCCCCCACACGAACAGGGGATAGAAGGAAACAATCAGGCGGTCCCACGCCGACCTTGGTGCAGGCTGCCTTCAGTATCTCCTCCAGGTCCTCCACAATGACGAACTCCCTGGGGTCCCACTCGGGGGCAAAACCTACAACGGGAGAAAAAGATGACATTAGAATGCGAAAATCAAGGACGAAAAAGGCTGCTTAAGGAAACCATAAGTCAAAAACCATGGCTGTTAGCCAGAGAGCGTACCTACATCGACCTCTTTGAGGTCATCGTCGACCAGCCCATCCCCAACGCTCCATTCGCCTGCCCCGCATCGGTTTGGGGACCGATGCTTCCGAGGGCCTACCGTCGTGGGATTTGGAGACAGGTTCCATCTTGTGTAACGATGAAGGCTGTTAGCGTGCCAACGGCTGCTGCTAGACGGATCGTGTGATTATTGTTTGCCAAAACGTTCCAATGAGGATGAATTCGGTGTCACTCGTGGGGTTATATATAAGTTCCTTCGCCAACTCACCAAGTGGAACGCCACACTCATAGAAGTGGGTTCCACGACGTTCGGCTGATTGACGAAGCGACAGGAATAAGTGTAGTTCTCTATCTCCATCGGTTATCGAGCTCAAACTCAAGTTACTAGGCGTGTTCCTTAACGTGGACCAAGAAGGGGTATTCCTTCTAACAAGGCCTATTGCATTTCAACAGAGCTTTGACACACGGCAAATAAATAAAAAAGACAAATTGACATACATAACATATATTAGAAAAATATTTTAATTATATTAATTGGTTATATCTTTGTTTAATTAAAGGTTAATAATAAATAAATTAACTGTTAAATAATTATTCCTTGTAATTATTTAAGTAAAGATTAATGAAATAAATTAAATAATACTTAACTTACTAATAATTACAATAATAAATTCCACCAACTAATTATATCATGATTTATCCAACAATTCACATTAACACTATCATACCTGTTTAGCTGCTTCTCTATTGTTTTGAAGATATTAATTTTTATAATTTTATTTTTTATTTATAAACTATTAAATAATTAAAAAGTTAATAACGTAAAAATTTAAAAATAAATATAAAATTTTTATACGTTATTTAATTGTTAGAATTTATAAATTTTATAAATTTAAATTAAATAAAATATTAAAAAATTTCTTATGTTGTAATATATAACAAAATAAGGACAAAGATTTACAAATATTATATACAATTGAATTATATATAAACGTTATCGAAGCAAATTTTTTTCTTAACAATATTTAATTTAATGTATAAATAAATTTTTCATGCAATGTTGTCTTTATCCATTGTGATAAATTTTATGTGTTATTAAAGTTTTGATAAAATAATTATTTTATCTCTCTTGAATATCTAAATATGTAAAAACTATAGTTGTTTTCGTAATTTGCCTGACAAATCATCTTATTAATATATTAAAAAGAAATTTATGACACAAAGCATTTAAAAGTTTTGCTCAAATCATCAAAATTTGTTGCACATAATCCTAAAAATTAATAATTATAAATTTTAGTGGCAATGTAATATAGTATATCATTACTTTAAACTTCGGAATACCACTATATAAGTTTGATATTTATTTTACTGTGCACATTAATTAAATTCCACTGGGCTTGCCAGACATACAGTCACTCGGAATCGGAATTTGGCTTTCCGATTTAAATACGGATGGCTTATATTTGTTTGAAAAATTTTTTGTTTCAGCGGGTAGGATCGGATCGGGTGGGCCTTATAAGTCTAAGGCACGGATAGGGTTAGGGTTAAGAGATTATCAACTCGCGGGTAGGGTAGGGTAGAGTTTTAAGAAAGTTTTCAACTGGCGGGTAGAGTCGGGTAGGGTAGGGCTTACAAGTCTAGGGTGCAGATAGGGTTAGGGCGGACCAATTATCACCCCGCGGATATGGCCTAACCTACAATACCCAATTCCAGTCCTGATTATAGTTCAGGTTGCATGATTGACGGCCCAAAGGCTAGGGTATGGCATTAACAGTACTTCATTGAGGAGGGTTTAGGGTTTAGGACTTAGGGTTTTTGGATTACGGTCTAGGTTTTACAGGAAGACTTTCGATGCTTCACTTTGAATACCCCTTAAAACCACCAGGTCGATTAACCATCGGCTCTGATACCGCTTGATGGGGCAACCGTGGAGAGCTCTCGACCACCGGGGAGATTTCGAGAAGGAATCAAGTGAGAGAATATAAGATGAGAAGACGCCACATCCAACTCAAAACCATAATGTAGTAAGTTAATGGGTCTCTCGACTTATAAACTCTTCACTCTTTCTTGCTTTCTTTGATGTGAGACTAACTTCATACACTCATCACACTTGCAACATTAACAATTTTTAGGATTTACGGACTAGGGTTTAGGGTTTACGGACTATGGTTTAGGATTTAGGGACTGAGTCGTTAAGGTTTACGGTTTAGAATTTAGGGATTAGGGTTTTCGGCCACATGGGATAGATGCAAGTGATTAGGGTCAATGTCTACAAAACTAAAACTGCTGGGGGTTATGACGGACAGTTTAGGCAGCGAGATTCATGGTTAAGGCGTCCGAACTCTAAAACAAATAGCAAGTTCACCTTATCCCCGGTGAAATCTATAATTTTTATAGAGTATATAGATCTAAAAATACTATACAAGGTAGTGCTTGGTTGATGTCCATGTCTCAGTGAGACATGAATACCATGACACATATCTATTGTTTGATTTGGTGAGACACAGATTTTTGAAGGACATAGAAGGATACGGATGTGTCATCCCGGCGATACTAAATTTGTGTATCTACAATTTGCTGAGACACTGTGACACAACATGTGAGACGCTGATTTTCTACTCTTTTACCATTATTGAGTTTTTAAAATTTGTCCTCTTATCTATCCAAACCTTTCTTTTTTCTCTTCCTCTTTTATATCCTACAACCAAATTTATCCTTCTATTTTCCCTACAAAAAAGGGAAAATTATACATTTAAATTTTTTTATTTATTTAAATTTTGATTAATCTTTCGTAAATTCTGACCTTTAGTTTTCTTTTTTTTTAAGGAAAATGATATATTTAATATTTGAATGATAATTTCAGTCTTTTTTAAATATGTGTGTCTTGTTCTTTATTTTTGACAAACACAATGCATAGACACAAAATATTTTTTGTCCATGTCTTTAATGCATGTGTCTTTGTGTCTATGTCTCATCGTATGCATCAACCAAACGGAGCCTAGAAGTACACAGAAATACACACACAACAAGCATAGCTTCTTCAAGGATTTTTTTTCTAAATTAGAAAGTAAGAAAAACAAGCCATATTTAACAATGGCAACCATTATCATCGTCTCCGAAAATACATGGGTGCACCGGAATAAGCCATATCTAATACGGATATTTTTAATTAAAAATCTACAAAATTACTCTATTTTCGAACTAGTTTTTTTTTATTTTTAATTAAAAAATCTTCTTAAATATGGTAGAATATTACTCTTCATATTGACAATATACCTAACACTAGATAAAATAAAATATAAAAGTATTAGAGAATATAATATAATATTTCATTATATATATATATATATATATATATATATATATATATATATCATTTCATTATATATTACAGTATTAGATAAAATATTAATTATTATATTCTGGGCCCGGCTTCCATGCCATGAAAATTGAAAAAAAAAACATAAACGATCCTGGTGGTCCTAATTTTCTTGGACTTCATCTGGCCCATGACCCAATAAAAATTAGATGAAGGACACGCTGGAGGTTTTCCTCTATTACTGTTACATCGGCTGAAAAATACTTGCGGCCTTCATTCGAACCCATAACACCCATACCCCTTCGTTATTTTGCATCCAACCACCAACACCTCTTCCGGGAGATTCTCACACAACGTTTCCTTAGTCCAAAAACAACAACCAACACAATCCAAGTAAGCCGTCCTGAATCCCTTACTGCGATTCGATTTAGACCGTCTGTTGGTTGCTTCACGGAATCCCACAATCTGATTGTGTGAAACTGATATCATCAACAACCGAGTTCGTCGGTACATGTTGCGTGTTTTTTCCTGCAAAAAAAAAATTATTACTATGTTTCCTTGCATCGTCATTCTTGTTATATGGAGCCTTTGCTTCGACGGTAGGGAAAACCCTTGTCCAATCTCATTGGTGGTATTCCTTCATGGGGGTGCACTGTTTGCTGAACCCTTGCCTTGCCTTCACTATCTTGCGCCTGCTACCTTCTCTGCATGTTTCATTTAACATGCAATCTTGATGGTTTTTATCATTCCTTAGTCCCATGGCCAGCCTGCCTGTTTGCTTTACTTTGCGATTCTCGTGTAGAACCACTAAGTTGCACTAGCAGAAAAATGACTCCCTCCAAAACCCCTTGATTTACGTTTCAAAGCTTTCGCACATGTTTCTGATGTTTGCTTCCATTTTTTCCCCTTCATAGATGAAACTCTAAACCCTAATGATATTTTCGGTTCCTTCAAATTTTGGTCGCGTGCTGTGACAATGTTTATCTAATTGAAAATTCAATAACGGAGCTTCACTATTGTGTGTTGTTGGTTGATATACTATTTAACCACATCTACATTACGACTCTCAAGGCTGTTATTTGTTCTGTAATAGGTGAACATGTCTCCATCTAGGAACAAGGGCAAGTGACCTGCAACAGATGTTCAACGAAACCAGCAACGCCGACCACTGCGTTTTCTGAAGGCAATAATAAGGCTCGCATGCTTCAAATTGGTAAGCCACCTCCTCTGACATGTACATCCCAAGACACCCAATGTTATTACTTCTTGTATGATCAATGTGTTGGCCAACACTTGCCTGTTGTTTCGCAGGCCCTCCCAAACAGTCCAGACAAACTCCTGAGCTGGACTCCCTACATAAACCTGGTGGTCCCTGGCGGTAGGGGTATCGACCATTAGTGCTTATGAAAACAACAGCAAAATGGCAGCATCGCATTGACCCATGGTTGGGCAGAGTTTTACCAGACGTACCAAATTAATCTAGACTCTATTCTTCTTTTTAAGCACACGGGCAACTCTGAATTCCAAGTACGTATCTTTGACTTCGGTGGCTGCGAAAACACATATCAGCCCCGACCGTCCAAAAAACCACCATACGAAGCAAAAGGTACTTACCAGTGTGCCCGCTGTGTCAACAACCCATCCTCACACACGTCGAAAGCGATAGCTAAAACACACAAGACCAAATAGCCATTCTTTGTCATGGACCTCACTTGCCGCGTCTTTCACTCCCACCTGTTGGTAAGGCACCAATTCATTTTCTTGTACGTGTCTTCATGAATAAGTTTTTTCTCTGTTAATGATCTGCTGCTATGCTACAATCAGCTAAATGTCCCTCATCTGAGCCATTTCACTAGTCAGAGGCACACACTCTTCCTATCACACGGACACGTTGAGGTTGAGGCAACCAGCAGCAGATTTAGTGGCAAGTGAGACAGTAGCTTCGGGGTCGTTTCCGGAGGCTGGGCAGACTTTGTTAGCCTGTGCAAATTCGAGCCCGGAGGTGTGGGGATCTTCGAGGTCATGTCAACTGAGCGAGTCACAGTACTGCAGGTTCGATGGAGCAATGATGCTGTAAGCTCCTGACTCCTGCTATCCTTATGTTGTTATCCAGACTTGTATTTTTTGGATTATTTTTGTGTATCACTTTTTAAAGGTTTCCGTTACTACTAATTCCTGGGAAAATATTGTACTACGTTTCTTGATACAGTTACTATTAACCACCTATCGCAGGGGTGTTGTTTGCGTACTGCGATCTGATATTGTGTCGCAGCTTGGTCACCCAAATTAAATTCCATTAGCAATGCTTACATTACATGCTAGTCCTATTTTACTTCAGTTGGTTGCTCCATTATTAATTCTGTGCATTCTATATCTTTTAACTTTTGGTGTAATTACAACGACTTAATAATGACAGATAAATATTTCTCATGCACCAACTCCCAAATTAAGGTTAATCCTGAAATCAGTTACAATTGAATATCCCAACATTTGCATCTACATCAAGAATTTCCAGGTACATGTCCAATTGTCCATGTAGAAGTCCTACTTGACTAGTTGTACAGGAGGGTTGGGATAACATTTTTAATGTGTGGAATAGTATTCGGCTCTTTTCTTTCGACGGGAGTCCAAGCCCATTACGACGATCAACCCGAATTCAACAACTTCCATATCCCCAAACAAGTTCCCCTCCTCCACGCGGGTCTTGTATCTCCATCTCAACCTCCATTGCCCCTGTCCATTACCGTTGTCTTATGAACTTCTTCTTTGAAACACCGTTTCGTGCGATCGCATCCTCATAGTTTCGCTGTGTCTTCAAAGCGGTTGTGTCCTATCTCCCAAGATATGCAACCCTCACTAGGTGTCGTCGCTGCTCTGTAGAAGACCGTCATACACCTCCACCATTCAATCTCCCATCCTCGAACCCTCTCGGCGGCATCGAGTTCTGTCGCTTGGCATATGGCGCTATCTCTCAGTAGCCGCCGTTCGGACGACGAAACGTCCAAACTCATTGCCATTTCACAACCAGAGTATGGATGATGACCGCTAGAACATCCGTCGTAATTATGGGTGATTTTTGGGGTATGGATTTTGTTTTACATATTTCTTGTGCGGATCAGGGTAGCCCATGTTTCAAAGACCATAACGAACAAAGAAAAAGTGATTCATTTCGTCCAAAAAAATATAAAAACCAAGTCCTATAACTGAAATCGAATCAGACCAAGTTGAACTGTTCTGCAATTTCATCAGGTTTTGAGTCAGAAATATAATTTCCACCAACTGCTGTACGGATAAAATTCTGACCCTTAAATTGGCATATTCTTACCTGATCCATCAAGGTCTTAATTATACTTTTCCTACCAAAAACAAAGTCATGAAACATGGCTTTGTCTTAGGTGAGAAAAGGTATATTAAAGATCTTGGTGGTCCAAATAAAAAAAAATTAAAAAATAACATAGTAAATTACTTAAGTACCATCATCTTCTTTCTCTTGTTTTTCTTCATAATAATAACCACCACCACGCCACTTGGTGTATCTTTGTTTTTCTTTCTAACAATAGCAATCACCACAGTACTTACAAGTTACAACCAACATTATTAACAATATTATTATTAATTATTGTTTTTTCGTTTTATATTGTTAGGACAAGGTTTCTTCGCTCAATTCCAACGCTCCACAATCATAGATTTTATAAATTGGTTTGAGATAAAAACAGTGGTAAAAAGTAATAATTAATTTCTATACAATTTTTAATACCAAACTGAACTGATCTTTGATGACTGGGTTGTGCCTTGTTAAATGGTAACTAATATACAATTTCAATGCCTTGCTAGTTGCCACTTCACAGATCCAATATGTTGTATTCTAGATTAAACCTCAATAAAGGACGAATTCACTTGGTCAAAAGTGCTATGGATGCTTCATACCCATGATAAGTAAGTGATGCGTGTTGTTTTTTATAAGAGCTTCTATTTTTGCTTCAAATTTTATATTAATTAGAGAAAAATATTCATAATTATATCTAATTTATTATCAGAAGAGAAAGATAGCAAAGTGGATGATAGAATAAAAAAAAGAACAAATTGAGAAAAAAAATAAAAAGTAAAATCAAAATTTTACAAATGTTGAATAATTTATTTATATTATTATAATTTTTAATATATAATAATCATTTAATCTAAATCATTTATCACTATTTTTTAATGTTTAAGATAAAAGATTCTATTTGGACCACTAAGATCCAAATATACTTTCACCACCATAGAACCAGCGATGAAACATACACTATTTTGCCTTGTTTTGGTTTAATAAAAAAAGTATTTGAGTATGGGTTGGCTTCGGCCTTTGGAACTTACTTTTGTATAAAATGTCATAGGTAGATACTCTGGGGCCACCTAATCTATGTAGCTAATCTAATTTAGTGGGACAAGTTTTGATTGTTCTGCAGAGAATGTCATGTAACAAACTAAAGTATTGTGGATGCTAGTTCTTATTTAATATAAGTTTCATTAGATTGTTCCTTCATTGGTAGGATTTTCATTTTATTTGTTTTTGGTAAACAATCATTGAGGTTAAATTTTAAAAATCATGATGATCTGGCATGTTTCTAGACTTTAATCAAATAGCTTTCAATCAAATTTCCAGGTAGATATTGACTTTGAGAAAGAGCCAATTATGGAAAAGGCAAGGACGGCAAGGATGTGTACTTAAGAAGGAGTAGTCTTATCTTCCATATATCCACGCCTCTGTATTCATATAAGTTCTTACCTGATATGTTGTACTAATTGCAAAAGCTATATATAACTAAATTGATTCAGCATGAATTTGATTTCTTTTTTATTATTATATGAAGTTAGGATTGCAAACATTAAAAATATTTGTTTAATTGTGTAAGTATGAGTTTTAAGGTTTATCAGATGTATTTTCTGTTTCAATTCATGAATATAAAATATTTCTTAAAAATCTTCTGAGATTACAATTATATTTTTATTTTGAGATTTTTATGTAATTAGATGACAATGAAATATTAAAGTTATTGTTTTATTTTACATTTTAAAGAAAAATAGTAATAGTTATGTAGAATAATACCATATGTAATTATGTTTGGAACTATTGACATTAAGAATTTTTTTATATATGGAGTTATGTCTTATATTAAAGAAGTGTGTTATAAAAGATTTAGTTTCTAAATTTTGATATTAAAAAAATAAATTTCTAAATTAAGAATATGTAAATGAGATGAAATTAATGAATGATTTGAAATTAAAAAGAAATAAATAATTACAGGATTTGTGGAGGTTTGAAAATCTCATAAAATAGTTAGTTTTTGTTAAATTAAAAAATCAATTTGTGGGGATTTTAAATTGCCACAAAAGTGATTTAAAACGACCACAAAAGTCCAATAACCCCCACTAAACACACACAAAACCCCACTGAATAGAATGTGTATTTTTAAAAACTTCCACAAAAGACCTCGTGGCACCTCAAATTTTGGGAGTTTTAAAAATCTCCACAAACTATTTGGTGGGGTTATAAACCTCCACAAATAAGAGAAAAAACTACCACAAATAAACAAAAATCTTGTAGTGCGTGTACACCAAAATCAGCCACCAAAGTCAGCCACCAGTATAAAATACATGTTGGAATACAAATACATATTAAAAATAAATTAAACTACATATATAGTTATACACAAATACATCAATAACTGATTTTAGTATACAAATACCATTTTAAATTTTAAATACATTCACTCAAGTATAATATTTATCGTAATTTCTCTCATGACCCATGCTAATAATTTGAACATGGGAATTCTTACATGTAGATTGGGCGAGAAAATCTCGTTTAAGTGAAATTCTTGATTGGGCGAGAAAAATTTTTATAAGCCAATTGCCAAACAACTTCTTTTTCAAATTGCTTTCCGAATTTGTTTTTTCGTTCTATTCTTTTCGATCTTTTGAGGCCATTGATGCACCTTAACTCTAAAAAACTTAAATAAATTTGATTACAGCACTGAATGTCACAAAACGATATTAAGAAATTAATGATCAGGAGTAAAAAATGAAAAATTTTCACACACAAATTTATCGTAAACAAGATTAAAAAAATTCAATTAATTAAGTTAAAATTGAGTAAATTTATGGATAAATTTCATATCTTTTAACACAATTTAAAATGATAAAATAGAATTTATTAACTCTCACTATTGGAAATAAGGAACAAATAAGATCATTGAGAACTCAAAATAAAAAAATGGTGATAATTTCGTATCTCCAATATCTTCTTTATAATTTTATTTAAATAACTTTTAAATTCAAAAAAACAAAAATACTTTTGAATAATAATATATATGTATATTAAAAGTTAAAAATTAAATCAATTATTAATATATAATATTAAAAAACAAAATATATAATAAAAATAAATTAAATAATATAGATATTTATATAAAAATATAATGTAATTTATTATTATTCTTTGTGTACATCACATTTTTTAATATTAAATTAAACCTATGTCAATTTTAATAATCACAAAAGGTTATACTCACGTCTCACGTACGGGTCATATGCCGGTGCAATCACACAAAAACGACAAATATGATGCAAATAATTAAATAAACATTATATTGCCGATTATCATTGTTTACATGATTAAAACATAAAATTAGAAGAACGATTCAATATCACGCTCCTTGAATTAGAACTTCGCAAGTTAGGATCTCCAAATCTCACCAAGTCAGAATCTTGATAAAAGTACGAACATCTGACGTCGTTTGTGGAGAGTTTATATTGTTGATTCCATGACTGATAAAAAATTCAATCAGTTATTAACCCGAACACATCTTTTAAGGAACACCATCAAGATGATGGTTACGAAACTGATGTCACTCCACCCACTAACCAATAACACCATGTTCTGCTTGGATTTGAAAACCGTGAGGTCCAGAACATTAGAGTTCGTCACTTTGCAGGGTCGGGGGAAGACTATTTTCGTGCCATGCTGAAAATGTATCAGAGAGTTGATGTGTAAACATCTTTCTTATCTTTTTCTAATAAATTTGTATTCAAATTGTTGAATTTAATTAAGAATTAATTATCTTTTAACCACTATGGATGCTACTTTGAGTCGTGTATAATTCTATTTATTTCAAGTAGCATTCGGATATAAATTTGATGGAATTTCTATAGAAAAAGATAAAAAAGTAAATGATGCTATCAACCCTGACCTCTCTGTACTCTAACATGAATAACTTGAGCTACAAAAATTCAATTGACGTAATTTTAGTAGCCTTGGAAAGCTAACTTTCAGAACTTTCCAACGATCTATAATAGTCCATACTTCTTCTTCCCAGGCAATTCTGCAAGGGTGGTGCCTAACCTGGAATTTTCCAAGTTAGGCGCCAAGACAAACTCCACTTGTAAATGCATGCTGTATGAGTGACGCCTAACTTGGCTTTTCCCAAGTTAAGTGCCAGAACAAGGAAAAGTTTCAAAGAGGACATGGCCAAGGTGGCGCCTAACTTGGAGTTTCTCAAGTTAGGCGCTAGACACAACAACAACACTCATTCTTTGCTGCCAGAATGAAGTTAGGCACCACTCCCCCCCAAGTTAGGCGCCAACAACATCAACAACAATCAAGACAATTCGGCCACCTCCAAGTTAGGCGCCAAGACCTCCAAGTTAGGCGCCAACAATAAGAAGTAAAGTGGTACTCCTTTCATCCATCAAGGCTTGCATGAAGATCTCTATTGATTTTTTATTAAACTTTATTTTATTTAAAAATAGGAAAATATATTATTTAGTTTTAGAAAATATATTTTACATTAATTAGGATTAGACCTAAAAGGGAAAAGAATTAGCCGTTCGATCTCTTCTCTTCTCTTCTACCTCATTCTGCACTCTACAGTTTTACAAAATCCTAGTTTTCTCTCTGAACCATGAGCAACAAAACCTCCACTGTTAAGGTTAAAAGCTCTGTCTATTGTATGGATCGATACTATTACTTTTCTATTTTAATTCATGTACTGGTTTCTATTTCAAGAATTATGTTCGTTCTTTATCTTATGAATCTAGGTGGAACGGAAGTATGACCTTGGTTTTAATTGAGTTCTTGTATAACTTGGAAAAGCTCTTTACTTGAACAACAGCTTGAAAATAATTTCTCCTAAATTTCTAATTATCTGGACTTAACGGGAAACGTGACATATAATCTTCTTATATTTGGGTAATTAGGGTTTCTGTGGCGTATAAACTAGAATTGAACCTCACCCTCTAATTGGAATTAAGTGACCAAGGAATTGGCGATTGATAAAGGTTAGAGGAGACTAAAAAGTTCTAAGGAATTAGGGTTTAGTCAGATATAGTTTGCCATGAATTGAATCTTGCATGATTAAAATAGTTAGTAAGAAAAGTCAATCCAGAAGATAGATATCTCTAAAGCCTTAACTGTTTTCTCCATATATATTTCACCTGAATTTACTACTTGTTTTCTGATTCTCTGAATTACTGTTTGATGCAGTTGAACTCTCAACACTCTTTTCTGTTTGTCTAACTAAGTAAATCACTTAACCATTGTTGCTTAGTCCATCAATCTTCGTGGGATCGACCCTCATTCACTTGAGGTACTACTTGGTACGACCCGGTGCACTTGCCGATTAGTTTGTGGGTTATAAATTCCGCACCAAGCTTTTGGCGCCGTTGCTGGGGATTGACTGTGATTGACAACTATTAGTTGTTTGATTACTTAGATTAGGCATTTTAGTTTAATTTTATTTTATTTTTGCTTTATAATTTTTGAAAATTTAGTACTATTATTTTTCCTTAATTTCTGAAATTAAGTTTGGTGTTACCTAGTTAATTTTATTTTAATTTTCTGGTTTAATTTTCTTTATAAATTTCTAATTTCCTAGCTTAATTTTAGTCATCATTTTCGAGAATTTTTAGCTTTAATTAGTTTGTGTTTTATTCTATTTCTTTACACAGGTTACCTCACTGGGAATTCTCTACACTCTGACGTAGAGAATCCCACTTTTCTTGTCTTCTGTCTGTTTATGAGCAGGAATAAAAACAAGGAACCTCTTACAGATTTTGGTCCTGAACCTGAAAGGACTTTGAGGCGGCGCCTGCAACAAGCTAAACTTTACAAGGCTAGTGAAAATCTGAGTGAAACTTTTGAAAGGGAAGCTGTAGAGTCTACTATGGATCATAATCATGTTGTCAATGACAATGAGGCAAATCTAAATGGGAATGAACAACCTAGAAGAGTGCTTGGCTCATACACTGCTCCCAATGCATATCTTTATGGGAAAAGTATTGTGGTGCCTCCTATAGCTGCAAACAACTTTGAACTGAAGCCTCAGCTAGTCACTCTTGTGCAACAAAATTGTCAGTATCATGAACTTCCTTAGGAAGACCCAAATCAATTTATTTCTAGTTTCCTGTAGATTTGTGATACTGTGAAGACTAATAGAGTGAATTCTAAGGTTTACAAATTCATGCTCTTCCCATTTGCTGTGAGGGATAGAGCAAAGATATGGCTAGATTCTCAACCCAAGGAGAGCCTAGACACTTGGGATAAAGTGGTCACTGGATTTCTGACAAAATTTTTTCTACCACCAAAGCTGACTAAGCTAAGGGTGGACGTTCAGACCTTTAGACATAAAGATGGTGAGACCCTCTATGAAACCTGGGAGAGATTCAAGCTGCTGACCAGGCAATGTTCTCCGGACATGTTTTCTAAATGGATTCAGCTGGATATCTTTTATGAGGGCTTATGTGAAATGTCCAAAATGTGTTTAGATAATTCTGTAGGTGGTTCATTGCACATGAAGAAGACACCAGAGGAGACTACTGAGCTTATTGAGCTGGTTGCTAACAACAAATATTTATACTCATCTAACAGGAATCCTGTAAACTCTGGGACCCCTCAGAAGAAAGGCGTTTTGGAAGTAGAGGCTTTTGATGCTCTTCTTGCTCAGAACAAAACTTTGTCTCAACAGATGAATTTGATTACTCAACAATTGAGTGGGATGTAGGTTTCAACTTTTAACACTCAGAATGCACCTTAAGAGGCTTCTTATGACATGACTGGTAGCTTTATGCCAGGTGAGAATTCTGATTATGCTCAATCTTCTTCTGAACAGGTCAATTAAATGGGGAATTCTCCTAGAAACCCCAATAATGATCCATATTCTAAGACCTATAATCAAGGGTGGAGAAATTACCCGAATTTGGGGTGGAGAGAACAACCTCAAAGATCACAAAATTTTAACAATAATTCTCATGGCGGTTCCCAGCAGAATAATTATAATAATCGCCAGTTTCAGTCTCATCAACAACAACCACCTCAGCAGACAAATTCTCAGCCTTAGAAGAACACTGATTTGGAAGCACTACTGAATAGTTTTATGCAGGAGACTAGAGCTTCACTCAGAAACTTGGAGGTGCAAGTAGGCCAATTGAGCAAGCAAATACCTGAGAGGCCTCTAAGTACATTTCCTGGTGATACAATGGTGAACCCAAGAGAAGACTGCAAGGCCATTCAATTGAGAAGTGGTAAAGTAGTTGGTTCTCAGACTAAGGTCAATTAGGAGCTAGTTGAAAAAGAAGCTCCATAGGAGAAGAAAGAAGAGGTGGAGCACGTCCCTTCTAGGCGTGCAGATAACCCATTCCCAGTCTCTTTTGACACTAATCCTATATTGCCAAAGGCTCTTGAGTACAAGCCTAAATTCCATATCCTCAGAGACTTCAGAAGATTTCCAAAGACAAGCAATTTTTCAGATTTTTAGAAGTCTTCAAGAAGCTTCAAATCAACATTCCTTTTGCTTAGGCTCTTGAGCAAGTGCCTCTCTATGCTAAATTCATGAAGTGGTGTTAACTAAGGAATGCAGTGCTATTATTCAACATAACCTTCCTGAGAAGATGCAGGATCCAAGAAGCTTTGTTATCCATTGCATCGTTGGAGATGTCACTATTCAGAGAGTTTTGTGTGATCTTGGAGCTAGCATCAATCTCATGCCATTTTCAGTGGTGAAAAAGCTCCAAATTGAGGAGGTAAAACCCACTCATAT
The DNA here is from genome assembly GCF_014773155.1 of Arachis stenosperma. NCBI lineage: Eukaryota > Viridiplantae > Streptophyta > Magnoliopsida > Fabales > Fabaceae > Arachis > Arachis stenosperma. The sequence goes on from NW_026651371.1 coordinate 115,875, forward strand.
TTCTCTTCAACTTGCTGATCTTTCTATTAAACGGGGGTTGTTGAAGATTTACTTGTGAAAGCGGGGTCATTTATTTTTCCTGCTAATTTTGTTATATTGGATATGGAAGAGGATAAAAAGTCCTCTATTATTCTTCGAAGACCCTTTTTAGCTACAGGTAGAGCTCTGATTGATGTGCAAAAAGGTGAATTAACCCTGAGGGTCAATGAATAACAGGTGGTTCTTAATGTGTTTGAAGCCATTAAAAACCCTAATGATTCTGAAGGGTGTGTGAGAGTTGATGTTGTTGAACCACTTGTTTAAGAAGTACTAGAAGCTAAGGTACTTGATGATATTCTGGATCCTCTCTCTGAGTATGAATTACTTGAGATTGATGATTCACCACCCCAGAAGAACACAGTGAACATGCCTAAGGTGGAGGAAGAAGTTCCCAAGCTTGAGCTAAAGCATTTGCCTTCTTCTTTGAAATATGTGTTCTTAGGTGAAAATGATTCATATCCAGTGATTATTAGCTCTTCCTTGAAACCTGGTGAGGAAGAGGCGCTGATTACAGTGCTCAAGAGCCATAAAACAACTCTTGGGTGGACCATTGGTGATTTAAAAGGGATTAGTCCAACCAAGTGTATGCACAAGATCCTTCTTGAAGATGATACTAAACTGGTTGTGCAACCACAAAGGAGACTCAATCCAACTATGAAAGAGGTGATCCAAAAGGAGGTAATGAAAATATGGGAAGCCGGCATTATATACCCTATTTCTGATAGCCCTTGGGTGAGTCCTGTGCAGGTAGTTCCCATGAAAGGAGGGATAATAGTGATCAAGAATGAAAATAATGAGCTAATTCCTACAAGGACCGTCACAGGATGGAGAATGTGCATAGACTATAGGAGGCTCAACACTGCTACAAGGAAGGATCACTTCCCCCTGCCTTTCATTGATCAGATGCTTGAGAGGTTAACTGGTCATGCTTTTTTCTAGATGGATATTTTGAATATAACCGAATTGTAGTGGACCCTAAGAATCAAGAGAAGACGGCATTCACATGTCCTTTTGGAGTATTTGCTTACAAGAGAATGCCATTTGGACTCTTTAATGCCCCAGCAACTTATCAAAGGTGTATGCTTTCAATTTTTTCTGATATGGTTGAAAAGCTTATTGAGGTATTTATGGATGACTTTTCTGTTTTTGGTAATTCTTTTGAATCCTACCTTAAGCATCTATCCCTGGTCTTGAAACAGTGTTAAGAATCAAACCTTGTTTTAAATTAGGAAAAATGTCACTTTATGGTTACAAAAGGTATTGTTCTTGGACACCGGATTTCAAGCAATGGGATTGAAGTTGATAGAGCTAAGGTGGAGGTAATTGAAAAATTACCACCACCAACTAATATTAAGGCAGTCCGGAGTTTCTTGGGTCATGCAAGATTTTACAGAAGATTTATAGAGGATTTTTCTCAGATTGCTAAACCATTGAGCAATGAACTAGTTGCTAATGTTCTTTTTGTATTTGATACTAAATGTCTGCATGCTTTTGAAACTCTAAAAGCAAACCTTATCTCTGCTCCCATCATAGCCCCCTGATGAGCGGATAATTTATACGCTTTTTGGCATTGTTTTTAGATAGTTTTTAGTAAGTTCAAGCTACTTTTAGGGATATTTTCATCAGTTTTTATGTTAAATTCACATTTCTAGACTTTACTATGAGTTTTTGTGTTTTTCTGTGATTTCAGGTAAATTCTGGCTGAAATTGAGGGACTTGAGCAAAACTCTGATAGGAGGCTGACAAAGGACTGCTGATGTTGTTGGAATCTGACCTCCCTGCACTCGAAATCGAATTTATGGAGCTACAGAACTCCAAATGGCATGATCTCAACGGTGTTGGAAAGTAGACATCCAGAGCTTTCCAGAAATATAAATATTCCATACTTTATTCGGGAATTCACAACGTAAACTGGCGCTCAACGCCAGTTCCATGCTGTTGTCTGGAGTAAAACGCCAGAAACATGTCACGACCTGGAGTTGAACGCCCAAAACATGTTACAACTTGGCGTTCAACTCCAAAAGAAGCCTCAGCTGGTGGATAGATCAAGCTCAGCCCAAACACACACCAAGTGGGCCCCGGAAGTGGATTTATGCATCAATTACTTACTCCTATAAACCCTAGTAGCTAGTTTATTATAAATAGAACTTTTTACTAGTGTATTAGACATCTTTTGGCCATTCGGTCTTTTGATCATTCAGGGGGCTGGCCATTCGGCCATGCCTGAACCTTTCACTTATGTATTTTCAACGGTGGAGTTTCTACACACCATAGATTAAGGGTGTCGAGCTCTGCTGTACCTCAAGTTTTAATACAATTACTACTATTTCCTATTCAATTCTCTTTATTCCTATTCTAAGATATTCGTTGCACTTCAACTTGATGAATGTGATGACCCATGACACTCATCATCATTCTCACTTATGAATGCACGTGACTGACAACCACTTCCGTTCTACCTTAGGTCGGGCGCATATCTCTTGGATTCCTTAATCAGAATCTTCGTGGTATAAGCTAGAATTGATGGCGGCATTCATGGGAGTCCAGAAAGTCTAACCTTGTCCGTGGTATTCCAAGTAGGATTTCGGGATTGAATGACTGTGACGAGCTTCAAACTCCTGAAGGCTGGGCGTTAGTGACAGACGCAAAAGAATCAAAGGATTCTATTCCAACCTGATTGAGAACCGACAGATGATTAGCCATGCTGTGACAGAGCATTTGGACCTTTTTCATTGAGAGGATGGGATGTAGCCATTGACAACGGTGATGCCCTACATACAGCTTGCCATGGAAAGGAGTAAGAAGGATTGAAGGAAGAAGTAGGAAAGTAGAAAAAGAAAGGGCACATTATCTCCATACGCTTATCTGAAATTCCCACTATTAATTTACATAAGTATTTCTATCCCTTTATTTTATTTATCTTTTAAATATCTAATCCAATTACATTTGACTCTACTTGACTGGGATTTACAAGATGACTATAGCTTGCTTCATACCAACAATCTCTGTGGGATTGACCCTTACTCACGTAAGGTATTACTTGGATGACCCAGTACACTTGCTGGTTAAGTTGAACGGAGTTGTGTCCACACATAGCCAAGAGCCATTATTATCTCGAATTAAATTTCATACAAGTACAAAGAGTCCAACTTTGAGGATCACAATTTCGTCCACCAAGTTTTTGGCGCCGTTGCCGGGGATTGTTGAGTTTGAACAACTGACGGTTCATCTTGTTGCTCAGATTAGGTAATTTTCTTTTCAAAATTCTTCAAAAATCTTTTTTTCAAAATTTTCTTTTCTTCTTCGTTTTTCCAAAAATATTTTCGAAAAAAATCAATAAAAATCCAAAAAAATTAATAAAATCATAAAAATAAAAAATATTTTGTGTTTCTTGTTTAAGTCTTGAGTCAATCTTTAAGTTTGGTGTCAATTGCATGCTTAAAATTTTTTTTTTCTTGCATTTTTCGAAAATTCATGCATTCATAGTGTTCTTCATGATCTTCAAGTTGTTCTTGGTAAGTCCTCTTGTTTGATCTTGATGTTTTCTTGTTTGGTATATTTTCTTATTTTTCATATGCATTTTTTGTTTGTTAGAGTCCATGCATTAAAGATTTCTAAGTTTGGTATCTTGCATGTTTTCTTTGCATCAAAAATTCTTCAAAAATATGTTCTTGATGTTCATCATGATCTTCAAAGTGTTCTTGGTGTTCATCTTGACATTCATAGTATTCTTGCATGCATCATGAGTTTTGATTCATAATTTTCATGTTGTGAGTCATTTTTATGTTTTTCTCTTTCAACATCAAAAATTTAAAAATCAAAAAATATCTTTTCCTTATTTCTCTCCTAATTCTCGAAAATTTGAGTTGACTTAGTCAAAAATTTTTAAAAATTAGTTGTTTCTTACAAGTCAAGTCAAATTTTCAATTTAAAAAAAAATCTTATATTTTCAAAATCTTTTTCTTATCTTTATATCAAATTTTCGAAACTCACTAACAATTAATGTGATTGATTCAAAAATTTGAAGTTTGTTACTTTCTTGTTAAGAAAGGTTCAATCTTTTAAGTTCTAGAATCTTATCTTGTAGTTTCTTGTTAGTGAAGTAAGTAATTTTAAATTTAAAAATTAAATCTTTTTCAAACATACCTTTTCTATCTTATTTTTTTATCTTATCTTTTTATCATATCTTTTTCAAAATTTTATCTTTTTCAAAAATTTGATTTTAAAATATCTTATCTTCTTACATTCTTATCTTTTCAAATTTGACTTTAACATCTTTTTCAACTAACTATTTGACTTTGTGTTTGTTTCTTACCTTTTTCAAAACTACCTAACTACTTTTCCTTCTCTAATTTTCGAAAATATCTCATCCCTTTTTCAAAAATTCTTTTTAATTGTTTTAAATTTTAATTTTAATCATATCTTATCTTTAATTTTCAAAATTACTAACTCCATTTCAAAATTAATTTTCGAATTCTCCCTCTCTTTTCTTATTCTATTTAATTAATTATTTACTAACACTTCTCTTCACCTCTCTTCATCCAAAAATCCGAACTCACTCCTCCCCCTGTGTTTGGATTCTTCACTCTTCCTTCTTCTATTCTCTTCTTCTTTTACTAATATAAAGGAATCTCTATACTGTGACATAGAGGATTCCTCTTCTTTTCTTGTTTTCTTCTCTTTCATATGAGCAGGAACAAGAAAAAAGGCACTCTTGTTGAAATTGATCCAGAACCTAAAAGGACTCTGAAGAGGAAACTAAGAGAAGCTAAATTATTGACATGGTTGCAAATAACCAATTCATGTACACTTCTGAGAGGAATTCCGTGAATAATGGGACGTCTCAGAGGAAGGGAGTTCTTGAAATTGATGCTCTGAATGCCATATTGGCTCAGAACAAAGTGTTGACTCAACAAGTTAACATGATTTCTCAAAGTCTGAATGGATGGAAAAATGCATCCAATAGTACTAAAGAGGCAGCTTCTGAAGAAGCTTATGATCCTGAGAACCCTGCAATAGCAGAGGTAAATTACATGGGTGAACCTTATGGAAACACCTATAACTCATCATGGAGAAATCACCCAAATTTCTCATGGAAGGATCAACAAAAGCCTCAACAAGGCTTTAATAATGGTGGAAGAAATAGGCTCAGTAATAACAAGCCTTTTCCATCATCTTCTCAGCAACAGACAGAAAATTCTGAATAGAGCCCCTCTAATTTAGCAAACTTAGTCTCTGATCTGTCAAAAGCCACTTTCAGTTTCATGAGCGAAACAAGATCCTCCATCAGAAATCTGGAGGCACAAGTGGGCCAGCTGAGTAAGAAAGTCATTGAAACTCCTCCCAGTATTCTCCCAAGCAATACAGAAGAGAATCCAAAAGGAGAGTGTAAGGCCATTGATGTGATCAATATGGCCGAATGCACAAGGGAGGAGAAGGACGAAAATCCTAGTGAGGAAGACCTCCTGGGACGTCTTTCAAACAAGAAGGAGTTCCCCATTGAGGACCTAAAGGAATCTGAGGCTCATATAGAGACCATAGAGATTCCATTAAATCTTCTTCTGCCATTCATGAGCTCTGAAGACTATTCTTCCTCTGAAGAGGATGAAGATGTGACTGGAGAGCAAGTCGCTCAATATTTAGGAGCTATCATGAAGCTGAATGCCAAGTTGTTTGGTAATGAGACTTGGGAAAGTGAACCTCCCTTGCTCATTAGTGAACTAAATACCTGGATTCAGCAAATTTTACCTCAAAAGAGACAAGATCCTGGAAAGTTCTTAATACCTTGTACCATAGGCACCATAACCTATGAAAAAGCTCTATGTGATCTGGGGTCAGGGATAAATCTTATGCCACTCTCTGTAATGGAGAAGCTGGGGATCAATGAGGTACAACCTGCCTTGTTCTCATTACAATTGGCAGACAAGTCATTAAGACAAGCTTATGGATTAGTGGAGGACGTGTTAGTAAAGGTTGAAAGCCTTTACATCCCTGCTGATTTCATAATCTTAGACACTAGGAAGGAAGAGGATGAGTGCATCATCCTTGGAAGACCTTTCCTAGCCACAGCAGGAGCTGTGATAGATGTTAACAGAGGTGAATTAGTCCTTCAATTGAATGGGGACTACCTTGTGTTTAAGGCACATGGCCATCCCTCTGTGACAAAAGAGAGTAAGCATGAAGAGCTTCTCTCAGTACAGAGTCAACCAGAGCCCCCACAGTCAAACTCTAAGTTTGGTGTTGGGAGGCCACAACCAAACACTAAGTTTGGTGTTAAGACCCCATGTCCAAACTCTAAGTTTGGTGTTGGGAGTTTACAACATTGACCTTATCACCTGTGTGGCTCCATGAGAGCCCACTGTCAAGCTATTGACATTAAAGAAACACTTATTGGGAGGCAACCCAATTTTTATCTAATTTTATTTTATTTTTTTCTTTTACATTTTATTAGGTGCATGATCATGTGGAGTCACGAAAAAAATATAAAAAATTAAAAACAGAATAAAAAACAGCAGAAGAAAAATCACACCCTAGAGGGAGGACATACTGGCGTTCAACGCCAGTAAGAAACATCTGGCTGGCGTTCAACGCCAGAACAGAGCATGAATCTGGCGCTGAACGCCAGAAACAAGCAACATCCTGGCGTTTGAACGCCAGGAAAGTGCCTTGAGGAAAGCTGGCGCTGAACGCCAGTAACAAGCATGGAACTGGCGTTCAACGCCAGAAACATGCTACACATGGGCGTTGAATGCCCAGAGTGTGCATCATCTCGGCGTTTAAACGCCAGAATGGTGTGCAAAGGCATTTTACATGCCTAATTGGTGCAAGGATGTAAATCCTTGACACCTCAGGATCTGTGGACCCCACAGGATCATCTCAGGATCTGTGGACCACACAGGATCCCCACCTAACATATTCCCACCTTACCTCCTAATCCTATAACACTCTTCCCCAAAACACACTTCCCAATAACTTCAATCTCTCTTCCCAATTACCCCCTTCACCACTCACATCCATCCACTCTTCCCCATAAACCCCACCCACCTTCAAAATTCAAAAATCTTTCCCACCCAAACCCACCCTAAATGACCGAAACTACACCCACTCCCCTCCCTATATATACCCTTCCATTCTACTTCATTTTCACACAACACAACCCCCTCTTCTACACCTTGGCCGAAACACCATCTCTCACTCTCCTCCATATTTTCTTCTTCTTCTTCTTCTCTTCTTTCTTCTCTTGCTCGAGGGCGAGCAATATTTTAAGTTTGGTGTGGTAAAAGCATAAGCTTTTTGTTTTTCCATTACCATCAATGGCACCTAAGGCCGGAGAATCCTCTAGAAAAGGAAAAGGGAAGACAAAAGCTTCCACCTCCGAGTCATGGGAGATGGAAAGATTCATCTCCAAAAGCCATCAAGACCACTTCTATGATGTTATGGCAAAGAAGAAGGTGATCCCCGAGGTCCCTTTCAAGCTCAAGAAAAATGAGTATCCGGAGATCCGACATGAGATCCGAAGAAGAGGTTGGGAAGTTCTAACCAACCCCATGCAACAAGTCGGAATCTTAATGGTTCAAGAATTCTATGCCAATGCATGGATCACTAAGAACCATGATCAAAGTATGAACCCGAGTCCAAAGAATTATCTCACAATGGTTCGGGGAAAATACTTAGATTTTAGTCCGGAAAATGTGAGGTTGGCATTCCACTTGCCCATGATGCAAGGAGATGAACGCCCCTACACTAGAAGGGTCAACTTTGATCAAAGGTTGGACCAAGTCCTTATGGACATATGTGTGGAAGGAGCTCAATGGAAAAGAGACTCCAAAGGCAAGCCAGTTCAACTGAGAAGACTGGACCTCAAGCCTGTGGCTAGAGGATGGTTGGAGTTCATTCAACGCTCCATCATTCCCACTAGCAACCGATCTGAAGTTACTGTGGATCGGGCCATCATGATTCATAGCATCATGATTGGAGAGGAAGTAGAAGTTCATGAAGTCATCTCCAATTAAAATCTACGAAATAGCCGATAAGTCCTCCAACACGGCAATGCTAGCTTTTCCTCATCTTATTTGCCATCTATGTTACTCAGCTGGAGTTATCATAGAAGGAGACATCCTCATTGAAGAGGATAAGCCCATCACCAAGAAGAGGATGGAGCAAACAAGAGAGACCCTCCACGGATCTCAAGAGATGCATGAGGAAGCTCATCATCAAGAAATCCCTGAGATGCCTCAAGGGATGCACTTTCCTCCCAACAACTATTGGGAACAACTCAACACTTCCTTAGAAGATTTGAGCTACAATGTGGAACAATTAAGGGTGGAACACCATGAGCACTCCATCATTCTTCATGAAATAAGAGAAGATCAAAGAGCAATGAGGGAGGAGCAACAAAGGCAAGGAAGGGACATAGAAGAGCTTAAGGACATTGTTGGTCCTTCAAGAAGAAGATGCCACTAAGGTGGATTCATTCCTTGTTCTTATTTCTTTTTGCTTTTCGGTTTTATGTTGTGTTCATTTATGTTTTGTGTCTCTACTTCATGATCATTAGTGTTTAGTAACTATGTCTTAAAGTTATGAATAATTCCATTAATCCTTCACCTTTCTTAAATGAAAATATTTTTAATTCAAAAGAACAAGAAGTACATGAATTTCGAATTTATCCTTGAATTTAGTTTAATTATATTGATGTGGTGACAATACTTTTTGTTTTCTGAATGAATGCTTGAACAATGCATAATTTTGATCTTGTTGTTTATGAATGTTAAAACTGTTGACTCTTGAAAGAATGATGAACAAAGAAAAATGTTATTGACAATCTGAAAAATCATGAAATTGATTCTTGAAGCAAGAAAAAGCAGTGAAAAAGCAAAATCTTGCGAAAAAAAAGCAAGCAGAAAAAGCCAATAGCCCTTAAAACCAAAAGGCAAGGGTAAAAAGGATCCAAGGCTTTGAGCATCAATGGATAGGAGGGCCCAAGGAAATAAATCTAGGCCTAAGCGGCTAATTCAAGCTGTCCCTAACCATGTGCTTGTGGCATGCAGGTCCAAGTGAAAAGCTTGAGAACTGAGTGGTTAAAGTCGTGATCCAAAGTAAAAAGAGTGTCCTTCAGAGCTCTAGACACCTCTAACTGGGGACTCTAGCAAAGCTGAGTCACAATCTGAAAAGGTTCACCCAGTCATGTGTCTGTGGCATTTATGTATCCGGTGGTAATACTGGAAAACAAAGTGCTTAGGGCCACGGCCAAGACTCATAAGTAACTGTGTTCAAGAATCAACATACTTAACTAGGAAAGTCAATAACACTATCCGAAATTCTAAGTTCCTAGAGAAGCCAATCATTCTGAACTTCAAAGGAAAAAGTGAGATGCCAAAACTGTTCAGAAGCAAAAAGCTACAAGTCCTACTCATCTAATTAGAATTAATATTCATTGATATCTTGGAATTTATAGTATATTCTTTTCTTTTTATCCTATTTGATTTTCAGTTGCTTGGGGACAAGCAACAATTTAAGTTTGGTGTTGTGATGAGCGGATAATTTATACGCTTTTTGGCATTATTTTTAGATAGTTTTTAGTAAGTTCAAGCTACTTTTAGGGATGTTTTCATTAGTTTTTATGTTAAATTCACATTTCTGGACTTTACTATGAGTTTGTGTGTTTTTCTGTGATTTCAGGTAAATTCTGGCTGAAATTGAGGGACTTGAGCAAAACTCTGATAGGAGGCTGACAAAGGACTGCTGATGCTGTTGGAATCTGACCTCCCTGCACTCGAAATGGAATTTCTGGAGCTACAGAACTCCAAATGGTGCGCTCTCAACGGCTTTGGAAAGTAGACATCCAGAGCTTTCCAGCAATATATAATAGTCCATACTTTATTCGGGAATTGATGACGTAAACTGGCGCTCAACGCCAGTTCCATGCTGCTGTCTGGAGTAAAACGCCAGAAACACGTCACGACCCGGAGTTGAACGCCCAAAACACGTTACAACTTGGTGTTCAACTCCAAAAGAAGCCTCAGCTCGTGGATAGATCAAGCTCAGCCCAAACACACACCAAGTGGGCCCCGGAAGTGGATTTATGCATCAATTACTTACTCCTGTAAACCCTAGTAACTAGTTTATTATAAATAGAACTTTTATTAGTGTATTAGACATCTTTTGGCCATTCGGTCTTTTGATCATTCAGGGGGCTGGCCATTCGGCCATGTCTGAACCTTTCACTTATGTATTTTCAACGGTGGAGTTTCTACACACCATAGATTAAGGGTGTGGAGCTCTGCTGTACCTCAAGTTTTAATACAATTACTACTATTTCCTATTCAATTCTCTTTATTCCTATTCTAAGATATTCGTTGCACTTCAACTTGATGAATGTGATGATCCGTGACACTCATCATCATTCTCACTTATGAACGCACGTGACTGACAACCACTTCCGTTCTACCTTAGGCCGGGCGCATATCTCTTGGATTCCTTAATCAGAATCTTCGTGGTATAAGCTAGAATTGATGGCGGCATTCATGGGAATCCGGAAAGTCTAACCTTGTCCGTGGTATTCCGAGTAGGATTCCGGGATTGAATGACTGTGACGAGCTTCAAACTCCTGAAGGCTGGGCGTTAGTGACTGACGCAAAAGAATCAAAGGATTCTATTCCATCCTGATTGAGAACCGACAGATGATTAGCCGTGCTGTGACAGAGCATTTGGACCTTTTTCATTGAGAGGATGGGATGTAGCCATTGACAACGGTGATGCCCTACATACAGCTTGGCATGGAAAGGAGTAAGAAGGATTGAAGGAAGAAGTAGGAAAGTAGAAAAAGAAAGGGCACATTATCTCCATACGCTTATCTGAAATTCCCACTATTAATTTACATAAGTATTTCTATCCCTTTATTTTATTTATCTTTTAAATATCTAATCCAATTACATTTGACTCTACCTGACTGGGATTTACAAGATGACTATAGCTTGCTTCATACCAACAATCTCTGTGGGATCGACCCTTACTCACGTAAGGTATTACTTGGATGACCCAGTACACTTGCTGGTTAAGTTGAACGGAGTTATGTCCACACATAGCCAAGAGCCATTATTATCTCGAATTAAATTTCATACAAGTACAAAGAGTCCAACTTTGAGGATCACAATTTCGTCCACCACCCCCTGACTGGGATTTTCCATTTGAATTAATGTGTGATACTAGTGATTATGCTATAGGAGCAGTTTTAGGATAGAGGCATGGCAAGCTTATGCATGTCATTTACTATGCTAGTCGTGTGTTGAATGATGCTCAAAAAAATTACACAACTACAGAAAAAGTATTATTAGCTATTGTGTATGCTAGTGATAAGTTTAGATCCTATTTAATTGGTTCTAAGGTTTTTGTTTATACTAATCATGCTACTTTGAAGTACCTTCTAACCAAATAGGATTCTAAACCAAGATTAATCAGATAGGTGCTACTCCTTCAGGAGTTTGATATTGAGATCGAAGATAGGAAAGGGTCAGAAAATCAAGTAGCTGACCACCCTTCCAGGATTGAACCTGAAGAGGGTGTGCAACCACCCACAGCTGTGACTGAGACATTTTCGGATAAGCAACTATTCCTCATTCAACAGGCTCCATGGTTTGCGGACATTGCAAATTACAAAGCCATGAATTTCATTCCAAAAGAGTACAGTAAAAAATAAGTGAGGAAGCTATTGACTGATGCAAAGTACTACTTTTGGGAGGAACCATACCTTTTTAGAAGATGCTTAGATGGTATAATCCGAAGATGTGTCTCAAATAAGGAAATACATCAGATTCTTTGGCATTGTCATGGCTCTGATTATGGAGGCCACTTTTGTAGTGAAAGGACAGCTACAAAGGTCCTGCAGAGTGATTTTTATTGGCCTACTCTCTTCCGAGACACAAGACATTTGTGAAGAACTGTGATAGATGTGAAAGAGCTAAGAATCTCACTACCAACCATGAGATGCCACAACAGAAGATTCTCGAGATTGAGTTATTTGATGTGTGGGTGGTTGACGTGGCAGAAATTGGCGAGTTAAGAATTTATTAATAGGGACACGTTGCAAGTACATTCCTTAACCAGCCGAAAATCCGCTTATCAATTTAAAAGGGGTTGTCACAATATTGAAAATTAAAATACTGGGAGTATGAATCCCAGGTCGTCTCCCAATGAGTTGCAAGGAGATGTGCTATTTTATTAATCAGGCATTTCAAAAATGGTTTAGTTGATAAGCAGGGAATTAATCTAGAAAATTTAACTAATTTTAAATAAAAGCCTTGACTGGGGGTAGATTAGTTGGGAGCCCTATTCTTGTTGAAAAACTCTCAAGATTAATTAATAATTGGAAGTCGCTCTGCTTAGTTAACCCTTACTAGGTAAAGGAAAGTCAAGCAAGTTGGAAATCTGTTTCTAGTCATAAGTCCTAATCCTCTCCCTTGGGAAGGACTAGAGTTAATGATTAGAGGGTGATTCAACAATAAATCCAATTATAATTTCTCTCTTGAGTAATTCAACTCAAGGGTTCCTTTCAATCATCCCCCAATCAAGTCATGGAACTACTCACTCATCATAATTATAAATTTCACAAAATTAATGGTGAAAATAAAAGAAGACATGATGAATAATAATAAAAGGATTAATTGAAAATAAAAATAGTCTATATTAATAACTTGTAGAAATAATCCAATGTCAACTCTAGAGGGATTAAGAATATGGAAGAATAAATATAAAAAGTAAATAACAAAATAAGATGACTAGTACCGGAGGTAGACTCTTCTCAAAAGCTAAAACCAAAATCTTCCAATCCTAATTATGAATGCTCAAGTGAGTGAAAAACCTAAGGGAGGAGTAAATCCAGATCTAAAACTAAAAATTATGCAGAATGAATTGTGTCTCTCGTTTCTGCATGTTCCATGGCTCTAATCTGTGATTCCAGGCCGAAAATTGGGTTGAAATCCTGCCCAGAAACTCTGCCAGCGACTTCTGAAATTCTGCAGATAGAACGCGGCCGCGTCATTCGGCGTTTTGCTTTTCCATGCGGGCGCGTCGTCCATGCCTCCGTGTTGCTTATGCTTTTCCAATTCGCGCGGTCGCGTGAGCCATGCGGCCGCTGGTGCACGAAATTGTGATCACTACAACTCAAAACAATCCCTAGTAATGGCTCCAAAGACTTGGTGCTCAATACCATGGCATAAACACAACTTCGCACAACTAACCAGCAAGTGCACTGGGTCGTCCAAGTAATAAACCTTACGCGAGTAAGGGTCGATCCCACGGAGATTGTTGCTATGAAGCAAGCTATGGTCACCTTGTAAATCTCAGTCAGGCAGACTCAAATGGGTATAGATGATGAATAAAACATAAAGATAAAGATAGAGATACTTATGTATGTCATTGGTGAGAGCTTCAGATAAGCGTATGAAGATGCCTTCCCTTCCGTCTCTCTGCTTTCCTACTGTCTTCATCCAATCCTTCTTACTCCTTTCCATGGCAAGCTTATGCAAGGGTTTCACCGTTGTCAGTGGCTACCTCCCATCCTCTCAGTGAAAATGTTCCTATGCTCTGTCACAGCATATGGCTAATCAGCTGTCGGTTCTCGGTCAGGCCGGAATAGAATCCATCGATCCTTTTGCGTCTGTCACTAACGCCCCGCCTGCTAGGAGTTTGAAGCACGTCACAGTCATTCAATCATTGAATCCTACTCAGAATACCACAGACAAGGTTAGACCTTCCGGATTCTCTTGAATGCCGCCATCAGTTCTCGCCTATACCACGAAGACTCTGATCTCACGGAATGGCTGGCTCGTTTGTCAGGCGAGCACTCGGTTGTCAGGCGATCAACCATACATCGTGTATCAGGAATCCAAGAGATAAACACTAGAGCCTTGTTGCTTGTAGAACAAGAGTGGTTGTTAGTCACTTTGTTCATGAGTGAGATTGATGATGAGTGTCACGGATCATCACATTCATCAAGTTGAATAACAAGTGATATCTTGGACAAAGAACAAGCGGAATTGAATAGAAGAACAATAGTAATTGCATTAATACTCGAGGTACAGCAGAGCTCCACACCTTAATCTATGGTGTGTAGAAACTCCACCGTTGAAAATACATAAGAACAAGGTCTAGGCATGGCCGAATGGCCAGCCTCCCAAATGATCTATGATAGCATGAAACTCAAAGATAGCTACCAAGATGTCTAATACAATAGTAAAAGGTCCTACTTATAGAAAAACTAGTAGCCTAGGGTGTACAAAGATGAGTAAATGACATAAAAATCCACTTCCGGGCCCACTTGGTGTGTGCTTGGGCTGAGCAATGAAGCATTTTCGTGTAGAGACTCTTCTTGGAGTTAAACGCCAGCTTTGGTGCCAGTTTGGGCGTTTAACTCCCATTTTGGTGCCAGTTCCGGCGTTTAACGCTGGAAATTCTGTAGGTGACTTTGAACGCCTGTTTAGGCCATCAAATCTTGGGCAAAGTATGGACTATCATATATTGCTGGAAAGCCCAGGATGTCTAATTTCCAACGCCGTTGAGAGCGCGCCAATTGGGCTTCTGTAGCTCCAGAAAATCCACTTCGAGTGCAGGGAGGTCAGAATCCAACAGCATCTGCAGTCCTTTTCAGTCTCTGAATCAGATTTTTGCTCAGGTCCCTCAATTTCAGCCAGAAAATACCTGAAATCACAGAAAACACACAAACTCATAGTAAAGTCCAGAAAAGTGAATTTTAGCTAAAAACTAATAAAAGTATACTAAGAACTCAACTAAAACTACCAAAAACATACTAAAAACAATGCCAAAAAGCGTACAAATTATCCGCTCATCACAACACCAAACTTAGATTGTTGCTTGTCCCCAAGCAACTGAAGATCAAATAAGATAAAAAGAAGAGAATATGCAATGAACTCCAAAAACATCTATGAAGATCAGTATTAATTAGATGAGCGGGGCTTTTAGCTTTTTGCCTCTGAACAGTTTTGGCATCTCACTCTATCCTTTGAAACTCAGAATGGTTGGCTTCTTTAGGAACTCAGAATCCATATAGTGTTATTGATTCTCCTAGTTAAGTATGATGATTCTTGAACACAGCTACTTATTGAGTCTTGGCCGTGGCCCAAAGCATTCTGTCTTCCAGTATTACCACCGGATACATACATGCCACAGACACATAATTGGGTGAACCTTTTCAGATTGTGACTCAACTTTGCTAAAGTCCCCAATTAGAGGTGTCCAGGGTTCTTAAGCACACTCTTATTGCCTTGGATCACAACTTTATTTCTTTCTTTTTCTTTCTTTTTCTTTTTCTTTTTCGTTTTTTTTTCGCTTGCTTCTCTCTTTTTTTTTTTGTATTCACTGCTTTTTCTTGCTTCAAGAATCATTTTTATGATTTTTCAGATCCTCAGTAACATGTCTCCTTTTTCATCATTCTTTCAAGAGCCAACATTCATGAACCACAAATTCAAAAGACATATGCACTGTTCAAGCATACATTCAGAGAACAAAAGTGTTGCCACCACATCAAAATAATTAAACTGTTATAAAATTCAAAATTCATGCAATTCTTATCTTTTTCAATTAAGAACAATGTTTATTTAAGAAAGGTGATGGATTCATAGGACATTCATAACTTTAAGGCATAGACACTAAGACACTAATGATCATAAGACACAAACATAGATAAACATAAGCACAATTTTCGAAAAACAAGAAAATAAAGAACAAGGAGATTAAAGAACGGGTCCACCTTAGTGATGGCGGCTTGTTCTTCCTCTTGAAGGTCTTATGGAGTGCTTGAGCTCCTCAATGTCTCTTCCTTGTCTTTGTTGCTCCTCTCTCATGATTCTTTGATCTTCTCTAATTTCATGGAGGAGGATGGAATGCTCTTGGTGCTCCACCTTTAGTTGTCCCATGTTGGAACTCAATTCTCCTAGGGAGGTGTTCAGTTGCTCCCAATAGTCTTGTGGAGGAAAGTGCATCCCTTGAGGCATCTCAGGGATCTCATGATGAGAGGGGTCTCTTGTTTGCTCCATCCTTTTCTTAGTGATGGGCTTATCTTCATCAATGAGGACGTCTCCCTCTATGTCAACTCCAACTGAATAACAGAGGTGACAGATGAGGTGAGGAAAGGCTAACCTTGCCAAGGTAGAGGACTTATCCGCCACCTTATAGAGTTCTTGGGCTATAACCTCATGAACTTCCACTTCTTCTCCAATCATGATGCTATGGATCATGATGGCTCGGTCTAGAGTAACTTCGGACCGGTTGCTAGTGGGAATGATTGAGCGTTGGATAAACTCCAACCATCCTCTAGCCACGGGTTTGAGGTCATGCCTTCTCAATTGAACCGGCTTGCCTCTTGAATCTCTCTTCCATTGTGCGCCCTCTTCACATATGACTGTGAGGACTTGGTCCAACCTTTGATCAAAGTTGACCCTTCTTGTGTAAGGATGCTCATCTCCTTGCATCATAGGCAAGTTGAATGCTAACCTTACATTTTCCGGACTAAAATCCAAGTATTTCCCCCGAACCATAGTAAGATAATTCTTTGGATCCGGGTTCACACTTTGATCATGGTTCTTGGTGATCCATGCATTGGCATAGAACTCTTGAACCATCAAGATTCCGACTTGTTGAATGGGGTTGGTAAGAACTTCCCAACCTCTTCTTCGGATCTCATGGCGGATCTCCGGATATTCACCTTTTTTGAGTGAAAAGGGGACCTCGGGGATCACCTTCTTCAAGGCCACAACTTCATAGAAGTGGTCTGGATGCACCCTTGAGATGAATCTATCCATCTCCCATGACTCAGAGGTGGAAGCTTTTGCCTTCCCTTTCCTCTTTCTAGAGGTTTCTCCGGCCTTGGATGCCATAAATGGTTATGGAAAAACGAAAAAAGCAACGCTTTTACCACACCAAACTTAAAATGTTTGCTCGTCCTCGAGCAAAAGAAGAAAGAGAGAGTAGAAGAAGAAGAAATAAGGAAGAAGGAAGTGGCTTTTGTGTTCGGCCAAATAGGGGGGAAAGTGGTGTTTAGGTTGTGTGAAAATGAAGGGTTGAAGAAGGGTAGGGCTTGGTCATTTGAGGGTGGGTGTGGGTGGGAAAGTGGTTTGAATTTGAATGGTGAGGTAGGTGGGGTTTTATGAAGGATGGATGTGAGTGGTGAAGAGAAAGAAGGGATTTGATAGGTGAGGGGTTTTTGGGGAAGAGGTGTTGAGGTGATTGGTGAATGGGTGAAGAGGAGAGAGAGAGTGGTGGGGTTGGTGGGGATCCTGTGGGTCCACAGATCCTGTGGTGTCAAGGAAAAGTCATCCCTGCACCAAATGGCACTCAAAATCACGTTTTGAGCCATTTCTGGCGTTAAACGCCGGGCTGGTGCCCATTCCTGGCGTTTAACGCCAGGTTCTTGCCCTTTTCTGGCGTTTAACGCCAGTCTGGTGCCCCTTTCTGGCGTTAAACGCCCAGAATGGTGCCAGACTGGGCGTTAAACGCCCAACTGCTAACCTCACTGGCGTTTAAACGCCAGCAACATCTTCCTCCAGGGTGTGCTGTTTTTCTTCCTGTTTTTCATTCTATTTTTGCTTTTTCAATTGATTTTGTGACTTCTCATGATCATCAACCTACAAAAAACATAAAATAACAAAAGGGAAATAGATAAAATATAACATTGGGTTGCCTCCCAACAAGCGCTTCTTTAATGTCAGTAGCTTGACAGAGGGCTCTCATGGAGCCTCACAGATACTCAGAGCAATGTTGGAACCTCCCAACACCAAACTTAGAGTTTGAATGTGGGGGTTCAACACCAAACTTAGAGTTTGGTTGTGGCCTCCCAACACCAAACTTAGAGTTTGACTGTGGGGGCTCTGTTTGTCTCTGATTTGAGAGAAGCTCTTCATGCTTCCTCTCCATGGTGACAGAGGGGTATCCTTGAGCTTTAAACATAAAGGATTCTTCATTCACTTGAATGATCAGTTCACCTCCATCAACATCAATCACAGCCTTTGCTGTGGCTAGGAAGGGTCTGCCAAGGATGATGTTTTCATCCATGCACTTTCCAGTCTCTAGGACTATGAAATCAGCAGGGATGTAATGGTCTTCAATCTTAACCAAAACATTCTCTACAAGTCCATAAGCTTGTTTCTTGAGTTGTCTGCCATCTCTAATGAGATTTTTGTAGCTTGCACCTCAAAGATCCCTAGCTTCTCCATTACAGAGAGAGGCATGAGGTTTACACTTGACCCTAAGTCACACAGAGCCTTCTTGAAGGTCATGGTGCCTATGGTACAAGGTATGGAAAACTTCCCAGGGTCTTGTCTCTTTTGAGGTAATTTTTGCCTAGACAAGTCATCCAGTTCTTTGGTGAGCAAAGGAGGTTCATTCTCCCAAGTCTCATTTCCAAATAACTTGTCATTTAGCTTCATGATTGCTCCAAGGTATTTAGCAACTTGCTCTTCAGTGACATACTCATCCTCTTCAGAGGAAGAATACTCATCAGAGCTCATGAAAGGCAGAAGTAAGTCCAATGGAATCTCTATGGTCTCATTTTGAGCCTCAGATTCCCATGGTTCCTCATTGGGGAACTCACTGGATGTCAGTGCACGCCCATTGAGGTCTTCCTCAGTGGCGTTCACTGCTTCTTCCTCCTCTCCAAATTCGGCCATGTTGATGGCCTTGCACTCTCCTTTTGGATTTTCTTCTGTATTGCTTGGGAGAGTACTAGGAGGGAGTTCAGTAACTTTCTTGCTCAGCTGTCCCACTTGTGCCTCCAAATTCCTAATGGAGGACCTTGTTTCAGTCATGAAACTTTGAGTGGTTTTGATTAGATCAGAGACCATGGTTGCTAAGTCAGAGGGGTTCTGCTTAGAATTCTCTGTCTGTTGCTGAGAAGATGATGGAAAAGGCTTGCTATTGCTAAACCTATTTCTTCCACCATTATTGTTGTTGAAACCTTGTTGAGGTCTCTCTTGATTCTTCCATGAGAGATTTGGGTGATTTCTCCATGAAGAATTATAGGTATTTCCATAGGGTTCTCCTAGGTAATTCACCTCTTCCATTGAAGGGTTCTCAGGATCATAAGCTTCTTCCTCAGATGAAGCATCCTTAGTACTGCTTGGTGCATTTTGCATTCCAGACAGACTTTGAGAAATTAAATTGACTTGTTGAGTCAATATCTTGTTCTGAGCTAATATGGCATTCAGAGCATCAATCTCAAGAACTCCTTTCTTCTGACTAGTCCCATTGTTCACAGGATTCCTTTCAGAAGTGTACATGAATTGGTTATTTGCAACCATTTCAATTAGCTCTTGAGCTTCTGTAGGCGTCTTCTTCAGATGAAGAGATCCTCCAGCAGAGCTATCCAAAGACATCTTGGATAGTTCAGAGAGACCATCATAGAAAATACCTATGATGCTCCATTCAGAAAGCATGTCTGAGGGACACTTTCTGATTAATTGTTGTATCTTTCCCAAGCTTCATAGAGGGATTCTCCATCCTTCTGTCTGAAGGTTTGGACTTCCACTCTAAGCTTACTCAATTTTTGAGGTGGAAAGAACTTTGCCAAGAAGGCATTGACTAGCTTTTCCCATGAGTCCAAGCTTTCTTTAGGTTGTGAGTCCAACCATATCCTAGCCCTGTCTCTTACAGCAAAAGGGAATAGCATAAGTATGTAAACCTCAGGGTCAACCCCATTAGTCTTGACAGTGTCACAGATTTGCAAGAATTCAGCTAAAAACTGATGAGGATCTTCCAATGGGTTTCCATGGAACTTGCAATTCTGTTGCATTAGAGAAACTAATTGAGGCTTAAGCTCAAAGTTGTTTGCTCCAATGGCAGGGATAGAGATGCTTCTCCCATAGAAGTCGGGAGTAGGTGCAGTAAAGTCACCTAGCACCTTCCTTGCATTGTTGGCATTGTTGTTGTTTTCGGCTGCCATGTCTTCTTCTTCTTTGAAGAATTCGGTTAGGTTCTCTACAGAGAGTTGTGCCTTAGCTTCTCTTAGCTTTCGCTTCAAGGTCCTCTCAGGTTCAGGGTCAGCTTCAACAAGAATGCCTTTGTCTCTGCTCCTGCTCATATGAAAGAGAAGAGAACAAAGAACTGTGGAATCCTCTATGTTACAGTATAGAGATTCCTTTTGGTGTCAGAAGAACAGAAAAATAGAAGAAGGGGGTAGAAGAATTCGAACTTAATGAGATAGGGTTCGAATTGTGCATTTGAGAAGGAGTGATACTCCATAAATAGAAGGATGTGAGAAGAGGGGAAGAGAATTTTCGAAAATTAAGTAAAGGATTTTGAAAACATTTGAAAAACACTAATTGATTTTCGAAAATAAGAGTGGGAAAGAAATCAAGTGATTTTGAAAAAGATTTTGAAATTAGAAATTAAAAAGATTTGATTGAAAACTTATTTTGAAAAAGGTGTGATTAAAAAGATATGATTGAAAAATTATGGTTTTTTTAAAAAAAGATATGATTGAAAAGATATGATTTGAAAACAATTTTAAAAAGATTTGATTTTAAAAATTAATGACTTGCCTAACAAGAAAAGATATGATTCAAACATTAAACCTTTCTCAACAGAAAAGGTAACAAACTTGAGATGTTCAATCAAATCATTAATTGTTAGTAAGTATCTTTGAAAAAGGAAAGAAATTGATTTTGAAAACATTTGATTGAAAAGATATGATTTGAAAAAGATTTGATTTTGAAAAACTTTGAAAACTTGAAAAAAAAAATTGAATTTGAAAACAAAATCTTCCCCCTTGTGCCATCCTGGCGTTAAACGCCCAGAATGGTGCACATTCTGGCGTTTAACGCCCAATGCACACCCTTTTTGGGCGTTAAACGCCCAACCAGGTACCCTGGCTGGCGTTTAAACGCCAGTCTGTCCTTCTTCACTGGGCGTTTTGAACGCCCAGCTTTTTCTGTGCAATTCCTCTGCAGTATGTTATGAGTCTTCAATTCTCTGTATTATTGACTTGAAAAGACACAAATTAAAAATATTTTTGGATTCTTAATAATAAGGAATAATAAAAAATGCAACTAAAATCAAATAACAATGTATGCAAGACACCAAACTTAGCAGTTTGTATACTACTGACACTAACAAAATGTGAATGCATATGAGACACATAAACACTCAAGTCAAGAGAATTAAAAATCATAGTAATAAAATCATCAAGAACAACTTGAAGATTAATGAAGACACATGCATGAATGCAAAAAGAGCAGAAACATGCATTTGACACCAAACTTAAAATGAGACACTAGACTCAAACAAGAAACATAAAATTTTTTTGGTTTTTTTTTTTTCGAAAATTATATGAAAATAGAAAATAAAGGTTTCAGAATTCTCAGTTTGGATTCCAGGAATCATTGCAATGCTAGTCTAAGACTCCGGTCCAGGAATTAGACATGGCTTCACAGCCAGCCAAGCTTTCAAAGAAAGCTTCGGTCCAAAACACTAGACATGGCCAATGGCCAGCCAAGCCTTAGCAGATCATTGCTCCAATAGCAAGATTGATGGAAATCAAAAAGCTATTGTGATGATCAGTTGAAACCTCGGTCCAATAAGATTAGACATGGCTTCACAGCCAGCCAGATTTTAACAGATCATCATGAAACATTAGAACTCATTCTTAAGAACTCTGAAGAAAAAATACCTAATCTAAGCAACAAGATGAACTGTCAGTTGTCCATACACAAACAATCCCCGGCAACGGCGCCAAAACTTGGTGCTGTTGCCGGATTTTGGCACTGATGTTACCGGACCAAAAACTTGCTCAAAACTCGAACAATCCCCGGCAACGGCGCCAAAGACTTGGTGCACAAAATTATGATCACTACAACTCAAAACAATCCCTAGTAATGGCTCCAAAGACTTGGTGCTCAATACCATGGCATAAACACAACTTCGCACAACTAACCAGCAAGTGCACTGGGTCGTCCAAGTAATAAACCTTACGCGAGTAAGGGTCGATCCCACGGAGATTGTTGCTATGAAGCAAGCTATGGTCACCTTGTAAATCTCAGTCAGGCAGACTCAAATGGGTATAGATGATGAATAAAACATAAAGATAAAGATAGAGATACTTATGTATGTCATTGGTGAGAGCTTCAGATAAGCGTATGAAGATGCCTTCCCTTCCGTCTCTCTGCTTTCCTACTGTCTTCATCCAATCCTTCTTACTCCTTTCCATGGCAAGCTTATGCAAGGGTTTCACCGTTGTCAGTGGCTACCTCCCATCCTCTCAGTGAAAATGTTCCTATGCTCTGTCACAGCATATGGCTAATCAGCTGTCGGTTCTCGGTCAGGCCGGAATAGAATCCATCGATCCTTTTGCGTCTGTCACTAACGCCCCGCCTGCTAGGAGTTTGAAGCACGTCACAGTCATTCAATCATTGAATCCTACTCAGAATACCACAGACAAGGTTAGACCTTCCGGATTCTCTTGAATGCCGCCATCAGTTCTCGCCTATACCACGAAGACTCTGATCTCACGGAATGGCTGGCTCGTTTGTCAGGCGAGCACTCGGTTGTCAGGCGATCAACCATGCATCGTGTATCAGGAATCCAAGAGATAAACACTAGAGCCTTGTTGCTTGTAGAACAAGAGTGGTTGTCAGTCACTTTGTTCATGAGTGAGAATGATGATGAGTGTCACGGATCATCACATTCATCAAGTTGAATAACAAGTGATATCTTGGACAAAGAACAAGCGGAATTGAATAGAAGAACAATAGTAATTGCATTAATACTCGAGGTACAGCAGAGCTCCACACCTTAATCTATGGTGTGTAGAAACTCCACCGTTGAAAATACATAAGAACAAGGTCTAGGCATGGCCGAATGGCCAGCCTCCCAAATGATCTATGATAGCATGAAACTCAAAGATAGCTACCAAGATGTCTAATACAATAGTAAAAGGTCCTACTTATAGAAAAACTAGTAGCCTAGGGTGTACAAAGATGAGTAAATGACATAAAAATCCACTTCCGGGCCCACTTGGTGTGTGCTTGGGCTGAGCAATGAAGCATTTTCGTGTAGAGACTCTTCTTGGAGTTAAACGCCAGCTTTGGTGCCAGTTTGGGCGTTTAACTCCCATTTTAGTGCCAGTTCCGGCGTTTAACGCTGGAAATTCTGTAGGTGACTTTGAACGCCGGTTTGGGCCATCAAATCTTGGGCAAAGTATGGACTATCATATATTGCTGGAAAGCCCAGGATGTCTAATTTCCAACGCCGTTAAGAGCGCGCCAATTGGGCTTCTGTAGCTCCATAAAATTCACTTCGAGTGCAGGGAGGTCAGAATCCAACAGCATCTGCAGTCCTTTTCAGTCTCTGAATCAGATTTTTGCTCAGGTCCCTCAATTTCAGCCAGAAAATACCTGAAATCACAGAAAAACACACAAACTCATAGTAAAGTCCAGAAAAGTGAATTTTAGCTAAAAACTAATAAAAGTATACTAAGAACTCAACTAAAACTACCAAAAACATACTAAAAACAATGCCAAAAAGCGTACAAATTATCCGCTCATCAGCCGCGTCACAGCGATTTCCTCTTTTTCGCACGGTCACGTGAGCCATGCGGCCGCGTCACTTCTCGCTGGTCATCTCCTTAATTTCTTGTATTCCTTCCATTTTTGCAAACTTCCTTTCCAATCTCCAATTCATTCATGCCCTATAAAGCCTGAAACACTTAACACACAGATCACGGCATCGAATGGGATAAAGGAGAATTAAAATACCTAATTAAAAGTCTCTAGGAAGTAAGTTTTCAATCATGTAATAATTTTAGGAAGGAAATATAAATGCATGCTAATTATATGAATAAGTGGGTAAAGATCATGATAAAACCACACAATTAAACACATTATAAACCATAAAATAGTGGTTTATCAACCTCCCCACACTTAAACATTAGCATGTCCTCATGCTTAGTTGAAGGAGATAGAATAAATGAGTAGGAACATGTAAAAACTCATGCAATGCAATGCAACCTATATATGTGGATGCAACTATATGATTCTTGTCCACTTGATCAAGAATAAATAAGCTCTTCAAACAATTACAAATCAAGTTCCACTAATTCAATTCTCATTCAGTAAAAACAGGTAAAAATGCAAGAAGGTAGCTCATGAAAGCGGGGAACGTAGAATTTTAAGCATTGAACCCTCACTGATGATGTATGTATACTCTAATCTCTCCATTGTATAGGGTAATCACTCTATCCTTATCTAATCATGGTCCCTAAATTTCGTTCTTCTCCTAACCAATCTACAATATTTAATATACCAATGCAGCATCATGAGGTCTTTTCAAGGTTGTAATGGGGCCAAGGTAAAGGTAAGGATACATATATGGTTAAGTGAGCTTATAAATTGAATCTTTAATTAACTCAAGCTTTAACATATCCTATATATATTTTATATAACCTTGGAGTTCGTACCTAGCTGCCCAAAATTCTCTTTCACATTCCATACTCATGTATCAACTTTTTATTTTAATTTTATCATACATGCATTGATATTTGGATTCTTAACTCAGCATTGGGGTAATTTTTGTCCCCTTATTTATTTAT
The DNA here is from genome assembly GCF_014773155.1 of Arachis stenosperma. NCBI lineage: Eukaryota > Viridiplantae > Streptophyta > Magnoliopsida > Fabales > Fabaceae > Arachis > Arachis stenosperma. The sequence goes on from NW_026651371.1 coordinate 140,503, forward strand.
TGAATAAATTTTTTTTAACATAACATAAAAATAAACATAGTTAATCAATGCACATAGATTTTTTATTCTTATAGTTTCACATGAGTAGGTGTCCAAATTCCCATTATATTATCATGATACACTCCCTTATTATCCTTTGTCCCCAATTTCCCATACTTAATTAGTACACATAATTCTAGCTTAAGCTAATCAAAGATTCAAATTGGGATATACAATTGTTTTTCCGCTTAAGGCTAGTAATGTGGTAAATTATAGAACAAATGGGATTTAAAGGCTCGAAGTGGCTAACAAAGGTAATTGAAAGGGTAGGCTTAATTTGGATAAGTGAGCTAAACAATTAATGGCCTCAATCATATGCAGCATATAAATACCAAACATTGGACATATAGGATGGAACAAAATATAGATTACAATCATAGAGAAGTAAACACACAAGAATAAAACAATTATGGTTAAATAATGTAACCAAGCATAAAGGCTCAAATTTCACAGGTTGTGTGTTCTTTAGCTCAAAAAATCATGTTCCAAATACAGCTTCAAGCAAATTTAACATAAAAATTTTAATTAAAATTAGTGAAATTTTTGTTCCAAAAAAATTAGAGTCTTAGAAGAAACTTATTGTCTTTTCAATCAAGTAGAACATGCATGCAACTAATCTATTATTATGCAATTTATCCTATTCTACAAAAGAAAAACTAACTAAATATCCTAATTTATTGGTGTTTAGGGAAGAAAAATTACCTCCGGACGTCAGGTACTGACCGACATCCCCACACTTAAGGATTTGCACCGTCCTCGGTGCCGTCTATCAGGAACAATGGTGGGCTGGTAGCAGTATCTCCACAGTCGGGACTGTCATGGCTCCCTGTGCTGGTGAAGGAAGTGGAGTCCGGAGTGCCTGGGTCGTCGTCAGGTCTGTGATTGCCTGTGAGTAGCTCCTTGAGGTATTTGAAATGGCGGTGGTTACGACACCCTCGGAGCTTTACTTTCTTTTCGTGTTGGTCCAACCACGTCAGTATTTGATGCAGCAGCTGACTAGTAGATGGTGGAGGAACTGCAGCATCCTCTGCGGACTGGCTGATAGTAGCAAGTGGTTGCCTGAGATATCTCCCATTGGGGACGTACTGATCATCCCGAGGAAGTATGGCTTTGGTGTCTCCAGCTTTGTAGGAGACTCTGGCTGCTGAGATAAGATCAGAGACCAAGGCGGTGAAAGGTAGGTTGCCTGCGATCTGCACGTGTTCCATAGCATTCCGGATATGTCTCGGTAAATTTAGAGGCTGGTATGTGAGGATGCACCATAGTAGAACGGCCATGTCTGCCGTGAAGGAGGACTCATGAGTGCTCGGGAAGACGTAATGGGACATAATCTGTGCCCATACATGAGCCTCTAAGGTAAGGGCGGAAGCCGAGATTCCCTTAGGACGGGAACGATGGTATCCGAAGATCCATTTGCTGCCAGGTTGAGCGATAACTCTGAGAACAACGTCCCAATCAAAGGTGTACGCTTGGCATTTGATGGCGGCTTTCTGAAAAGCGTCCAATCCTTCTGGAGTAGGGGGGAGATCTAAGGCTTGCTGAATGACCTTTTCTATAATGGGAACTTGCTTCTGGCGTAAATAAACGGACTGAAGAGTCGGCAGGTGGAAGTTGGAGTAGAACTCAACAACCCAAGAAAGATTAACCTGTCGTGGCTGTCTCTGTAGGAATCCCCAATGTCTTAGTACAATTTTTGGCTCAACAAATTCAGCAATACGAGGCGGAAGGATAAGAAGGTGTTCATTGTTGTAATTACGAGCTGCCAGAATAGGAAACATCTGCTCACAGTAGCGATTTGGAAATCGTGCAGTATCCTTTGCTGGGAAGGCTCTCTCCTTTTATCAACCTTGATAATCCTTTTAATTCTTTTTGTTGAGGGCTTGACTGCAGTTGAAGAAGGCTCTGCCACTAATGCTCTCTTCGTTCCTTTCCTTGCTATGGGTTTAGGGGTAGCTTTCTCTTTGCCTTTCTTGGTGGCCATTCTGAAAAAGGGAAGAGAAAATAAATTAAATCTAAAGAGATAGAGCAAGAAAGGGAATTGAATGAGTGATAATCACTGCACGGTAAAGATGAATGAAGTGAACACATGGTCATGACGACATGTGAAAAGTTCATCAAAAGGAATAGAACAAGTGCACGGTAGTCTAAGTAGATGCAAGATGTTTATTGGCATGCCGGCAAGGGCATGAGTAGCATAGATCAAGCATCACTTCGTAACAAACTATCACGTTTGTATTGACAATTAAATTCAATTAATACAATAGTAAAGTGAATTTGTGAAAAGCAGGCATTGAATAGTAGAATAGAATAATGTAGAAAAGTGCATGATGCCATATGGGCTTTTTCACAAACACATAGCATGCATGGTAAATAATCCAATGAAAATAATAAATTGAACATACAAGCAACCCTTTAAAATATAATTGCCAAATAATTTTGTAACAATCCACAATGACCAAATAAATTTCCACACCAATAAAAAGAAAGAAAAAGAAAACATATGCAATGAAAGTAAAAAGAAAGAGAAAGGAAGAAGAAAACATAAATAAGAAGAAGAATAGAAAAGTAAGGAGGGAAGAAGAAAAGAAAACCTTGATAATGGTGGTAAGAGAGAGAAAAAGTAGAAAGTGAGAAGGAGGGAAGAAGGAAGAAAGGGGAAGAAAGAAAGAAGGAGGGAAAAGAAAAAGTAGGATTTGGGGAAGAGAAAGATAAGATGTGTGGCAAATTAGGATAAGCTGTGCGGCGCAAGCGACGGGATGCGTGAGTGACGCATTCACGCGAATGCGCATTAAGTGAATCAACGCGGACGCGTCGGTCACGCGGTCGCGTGACACATGTTATGCTACTGGCGCGAGGGTAGCCTCGCGCTCGCACAACTCTCTGTTCGAATTTTTATTTTTGCCAAATTTTGGGTGACGCGATTGCGTGGGTCATGCGATCGCGTGAGTGGCCATTAGAAGGATATGACGTGGACGCATGAGCCATGCGTCTGCATGGGAATAATTTATGCGTTCAGCACTAATCCAGCACCACTCTAGCACAACTTTCGGTCGTGCACCCTTTTTACGTCGAATTCCAGGGCACGCGGCCGCGTGAATGATGCGGACGCGTGGGAGGCCAATGTTTGCACTTGACGCGGACGCGTTAGCGATGCGGTCGCGTGTGATGATTCGTGCCAAAGGCACGCCTCCAGCCATGCTCCTGCGTGACTCTCTGTTCACTTTCTTATACTCTCGGATCCACTTGCGATGCGGACGCGTCAATGATGCGGTCGCGTCGCGATTTTTTTATGCAAATGCAGTATGTAGATGAGGTGCAAGATAAAGGCAGTAGTATGGAGAAGAGTTATAGATGAGGGAAGAGAAGGAGAAGAAGAGGAACGATCATACCGTGGTGGGTTATCTCCCACATAGCACTTTACTTTAACGTCCTTAAGTTGGACGCTTCAGTAGCTCAGTTTTCAGTTGTGAGTGGATCCTCCAGGAGGAAGATATCTAACTCCTTGTTTTTCGTTGCCTTCTCACCATGGTAGAGCTTCAAACGATGTCCATTAACCTTGATGAGTTCAGAGCTTGAAGGGTGACTTAGATGGAAAACTCCGAACGGCTCAGCCCTCTCGATTCTATATGGACCTTCCCACCTTGATCGTAGTTTGCCTAGCATGAGCCTCAGTCTAGAGTTGTAAAGAAGGACCAAATCCTCAGGTTAGAACTCCTTTCTTTTGATGTGTTGATCATGTATAGCCTTCATTTTCTCCTTGTACAATCTTGAGTTCTCATAAGCTTCTAGGCGAAGGCTCTCTAATTCTTGCAGTTGCAACTTTCTTTCAGCTCCGGCTTTCTCAAATCCCATGTTGCATTCCTTTACTGCCCAAAAAGCTTTATGCTCCACCTCAACTGGAAGATGACAAGCCTTTCCATAGACTAAGCGAAAAGGACTCATCCCAATGGGTGTCTTGTATGCTGTTCTATATGCCCAGAGTGCATCTTGTAGTCTAGTGCTCCAGTCTCTTCTATGAGGTTTGACTATCTTCTGTAAAATGCGCTTTATCTCTCTGTTAGACACCTCGACTTGTCCATTAGTCTGAGGATGGTAGGCTGTTGCTATTTTATGAATGATCCCATGCTTCTTTAGTAATCTTGTTAGTCTCCTGTTACAAAAATGGGTGCCTTGATCGCTCACGATTGCTCGTGGTGATCCAAAGCGACAAATAATGTGGTTTCTAACAAAGGAAACAACAGTGTTAGCATCATCAGTATGGGTAGGAATCGCTTCCACCCATTTAGAAACATAGTCTACAGCTAACAATATATAGAGGTGGCCATTAGAATTTGGAAATGGACCCATGAAGTCAATGCCCAAACATCAAAAATTTCACAGAAAAGCATAGTTTGTTGAGGCATTTCATCCCTCTGGGATATATTACCAAACCTTTGGCATGGGGGACAGGATTTACAAAATTCAACAGCGTCTTTAAAAAGGGTGGGCCACCAGAATCTACAGTCTAAGATTTTTCTAGCTGTTCTTTGAGGGCCAAAATGTCCTCCACTCTCAGATGAGTGACAGACCTCTAAAATGGACTGGAATTCTGATTGAGGCACATACCTTCTAATTACCTGGTCAGCGCCACATCTCCATAAATATGGGTCATCCCATATATATTTAGACTTGCTTTTCAGCTTGTCTCTTTGGTGCTTAGTAAAGTGTGGAGGAAAAGTGCGGCTAACTAGATAATTAGCTACAAGTGCATACTAAGGGATTACCTCAGATACTGCTTGTAGGTTATCAAATGGAAAATTATCAGCTATAGGAGTGCAGTCATCCTTAATGTGTTCAAGGCGACTCAAGTGGTCTGCCACTAGATTCTGGTTACCACTCCTATCCTTTATTTCTAAATCAAATTCTTGTAGTAGCAGTATCCAACGTATAAGCCTTGGTTTGGATTCTTTTTTAGCTAATAAATACTTTAGAGCTGCGTGGTCTGAATACACTACTACCTTAGTACCAAGTAAATAAGCTCGGAATTTATCCAGAGCAAAAACAATAGCAAGAAGCTCTTTCTCAGTAGTAGTGTAATTAGACTGAGCGGCGTCTAAAGTTTTAGACGCATAAGCAATAACAAAAGGGTCCTTACCTTCACGTTGAGCCAGCGCTGCTCTTACTGCATGGTTGGAAGTATCGCACATGATTTCGAATGGCTGGCTCCAGTCCGGTCCTCTCATAATTGGAGCTTGAGTCAGGGCGGTTTTCAGCTTATCAAACGCTTGTTTGTAATCCTCACTGAATTCGAATTCAATATCCTTCTGCAGTAGTCTGGATAGGGGAAGTGCTACCTTACTAAAGTCCTTAATGAATCTTTGGTAAAAACCTGCATGTCCAAGGAACGAACGGACTTCCCTCACAGAGGAGGGTAAGGAAAACTAGAAATAACATCTACTTTGCTGGATCTACAGAAATACCAGTATTAGACACAACATGTCCCAGTACAATTCCTTGTCTTACCATAAAATGACATTTTTCAAAATTCAATACAAGGTTTGTACTGACACATCTATCTAATACTCTAGATAAACTATCCAAGCAAAGGTTAAAAGAATCACCATAAACGCTAAAATCATCCATAAAACCTCCATACAGTCCTCAATAAGATCAGAGAAAAGACTCATCATGCACCTTTGGAAAGCAGCTGGTGCATTGCACAGGCCAAAGGACATTCTCTTGTAAGCATAAGTCCCAAAAGGACAGGTAAAGGTAGTCTTTCCTTATCCTCAGAAGCTATATGAATCTGGAAATAGCCTGTGTAACCATCTAAAAAGCAATAATGTGATTTACCTGACAGGCGATCCAGCAATTGATCAATGAATGGAAGAAGGTAGTGATCCTTACGAGTAGCTTGATTGAGACGCCGGTAATCAATGCAAACCCTCCAGGCGTTCTGTACTCTGGTTGCTATGAACTTTCCATGCTCATTCTTCACTGTAGTGACTCCAGACTTCTTGGGCACCACTTGTACTGGGCTCACCCATTCACTGTCTGAGATGGGGTAGATAATACCTGCCTCTAATAGTCTGGTCACTTCCTTCTTGACAACCTCTAAAATAGTGGGGTTCAGTCTTCTTTGGGGTTGACGAACAGGTCTTGCTCCTTCTTCTAAAAATATCCTATGCTCACAAACTTGAGGGTCGATGCCTACTATGTCTGCTAAACTCTACCCAATTGCTTTCTTGTGCTTCCTCAGCACACTAAGTAACTGCTCTTCCTGCTGAGAAGTGAGGTCCCGTGCAATGATAACTAGAAACTTCTGCTTGTCCTCGAGGTAAGCATATTTGAGGTGTAGAGGGAGGGGTTTCAATTCTAACTTCTGTTCATGGTCTGGTTCTGGATTATCTGGAACTGGTGGCAGTGGTTGAGTACCTGCATTGTCCTCGGAATTCCCCACACTTGGACCTTGTCCTATGTACTTATCTTCAACCTCTTCTTGGTGAATTTCAGCTACGGTTTCATCTATGATGTCACACTGGAAGATAGAACGGTCTTTTGAAGGGTGCTTCATAACTCCATTCAGATTGAAGCTTATTACTCGGCGTCTATTTCAATAGAGTATGTGCGTGCAAAGCATCTAATTTGAACTTCGAGGTCTTCAAGAAAGGTCTTCCGAGTAAGATTGATGATGGCTTCTCTGAGTCATTTTGGGCATCTCCAGGATGTAAAAATCAATGGGGAAAGTGAGACCTTTGATACCCAGTAATACATCTTCAGCAACACCAGCCACTGTAATAATAATTTTATCTGCTAACACAAAACGAGCTGCCGACCTTTTTAAGGGAGGGAGCCTCAAAACATCATATACAGATAAAGGCATTATACTAACACATGCTCCTAAATCACACATGCAGTCAGAAAATATCACGCCTCCAATTGTACAGTTAACCATGCATGGGCCTCGGTCACTACATTTTTCAGGTATATTTCCCATTAAAGCAGATATAGAACTACTAAAAGAATAGTTTTTAATTCATTAATTTGTCTTTATGTATGCACAAATATTTTAGAAACTTTGCATATTTAGGTACCTGTTGAATGACATCAAAAAGGGGAACAGTTACCTCAACCTTTTTGAATATTTCTACCATTTTGGGATCAGGTTCCAACTGCTTCCTGGGCTTTCTTGCAAGTTGTGAAAATGGAATAGGAACGGCGTCCTCTATAGTGTCTGCGCCCTTTGGTGCTTTTTCTGTGATTTGGCGTCTTCTCCTTCACCCATTTCTTGCATGCTCTTCTCTTCTTCAACATCTTCTATTTTCACTACCTCTTCAGCTGAGGCGTGTTCAGGTGGATTTGGCTCTTCCTGATTCTCTCTTGTAATGTGGTTCCAGACCTTAGGGTGATGGCATTAATGCCACCCTTTGGGTTGGGTAATGGTTGAGAGGGAAGTCCACCAGAGCTTGAGGACTGGTTGTTGTTGTTGGTCAATGATCCAACCTGTGAGACAAGGGCTTGCAAAGTAGAAGTCAAACCATTCAGAGTAGCATTAAAGTTATTTTCCATAGCTGTTGTCTCCGATCGATGGCTTGTAGTAAGTCATCATTAGAAGATGAAGAGGAATAAGTGATCTGAGAGGTTTGCTGAGAATTTTGAGACTGTCTTAGATAAGGTGCTTTGTAGGCCTGATTCTGATTCTGCTGCCTGAAGTTGTTATTGTTATTCCACCTCTGATTTCCATTGTTATCTCTGCCTTCTCTATATGATTGTCCCTCCAACCCTGGTTAGAATTGTCTCTCCAGCCTTGGTTAGAGTTATCCTGCCATCCTTGGTTATAGCTGCCACCTTGATTGTACCCTTGATTGGGGTGGTCATGAAAGTTATGAGTGGCTGCTACAGTGTTGTCTTCTAGTTGGAGTTGCGAACACTCATCGGTATAGTGACTGTAATCTGCACAAATTCCGCATACTCTTTGTGGAACTAATGCTGGTTGTGCTGTGGTGTAAATGGCTGAACTTGCTGGCTGTTGTTGATTTAGCTGCATCTACTTCAGCAAGTTAGTCATTTCACATAAGCTCTGAGCTATAGCAGCAGTCTCTTTACTAGTGGATACCTCTGCAACAGCTCTTGACCGGCCTTATTTCTGTCTGTGATTTCTGGTAGATTCGGCTAAGTCGCTGATCAATTGCCATGCTTCTGTAGCTTGTACTTTTTCATAGACCCATTGCTAGCACCTTCCAATGTGGTTCTATCTTGAGATTTCAAGCCCTGTGTAAAGTAACCGAGCAACACTATCTTGTCAATCATATGGTGCGGACATGCTTCTAGAAGATTATTGAAGCGTTCTAAGTATTCATAAAGAGTTTCAAATTCATCCTGAACGATCATGGACATGTCTTTCCTCAGTTTATCGGCAACCTCAGCTGGAAAGAATTTCTCCAAATATTCTCTTCTAAGTGTATCCCAGTTGGATATAGTTGTTCCGAGTTGAGTGCAGTACCACTCTCTTGCCTTTTCCTCAAGAGAGAAGGGGAAGGCTTTTAACAGAATGGAGATCTCATCAGTGCCATTACGCTTGACAGTAGAACAAGCACACTGAAAATCCCTCAGGTGTTTGATAGGCTTGAGCAGGTAAGCCATGAAACTTGGGCATCAAGTTGAGTAGTGAAGACTTTATTTCAAAATCTACAGCTACTTTTGGGTGGTGTGCCTGGAATGGTTGGAGCGTAAAATCAAGGGCTCCTTCCTCCTGGATAGGACTCTCCTAGGCGCTGCCATGTCGCCTGCACGTAAATCAACTGGATCAGTAGAAAGGGATTGTTTCTTCCTTAGATGACGGTTCAGGTTCGTCCTCAAAGAGGACTCGCCGACGCCGAGCTTGCCTTATACATGAAATAGTTCTCTTAATCTCAGGGTCAAATGCTGGCAAGCTTGGATCAGGAAGTGAAAGCGTCATTTAACAAGAGAAATGTACAGCTCATGGTAACAAAATTAAAAAGAAAAATTGCAATTAAATAAATGTCAATCAATAAACTAGCACACTGTTGAAACTCCCTGGCAATGGCGCCAAATTGACGTGGCAGAAATTGGCGAGTTAAGAATTTATTAATAGGGACACGGTGCAAGTACAGTCCTTAACCAGCCGAAAATCCGCTTATCAATTTAAAAGGGGTTGTCACAATATTGAAAATTAAAATACTGGGAGTATGAATCCCAGGTCGTCTCCCAACGAGTTGCAGGAGATGTGCTATTTTACAATCGGGTGTTTTCAAAAAATGGTTTAGTTGATAAGCAGGGAATTAATCTAGAGAATTTATCTAATTTTAAAAAAGCCTTGACTGGGTAGATTAGTTGGGAGCCCTATTCTTGTTGAAATACTCTCAAGATTAATTAATAATCGAAAGTCGCTCTGCTTAGTTAACCTTACTAGGTAAAGGAAAGTCAAGCAAGTTGGAAATCTGTTTCTAGTCATAAGTCCTAATCCTCTCCCTTGGGAAGGACTAGAGTAATAATTAGGTGATTCAACAATAAATCCAATTATAATTCTCTTTGAGTAATTCAACTCAAGGGTTCCTTTCAATCATCCCCCAATCAAGTCATGGAACTACTCACTCATCATAATTATAATTCACAGAATTAATGGTGAAAATAAAAGAAGACATGATGAATAATAATAAAAGGATTAATGAAAATAAAAATAGTCTATATTAATAACTTTTAGAAATAATCCAATGTCAACTCTAGAGGTATTAAGAATATGGAATCCATAAATATAAAAAGTAAATAACAAAATAAGACTAGTACCTGATGCCAGGGCATCTAGGCCAGTTTCACTGACCTTTTCTTTACTGTTTAGGGTAGTTTCATGCATTTTCTTAGTGAATAAGGCAAGTTTTGGATGAAATTACACTTACACCTTGATTCAAGCAACTTTTGTGAACTTTGCATAATTTCATGAGTATTTTGCTAGAATTGCATGATAAATTGATGATGCATAATCTCATGACTTTGGCTAGAGCTTTGATGCACTTTAATTGCTTGTTTTAAGGGCAAAAGAAGCAAGGAAGAACCACGTTAGTATTCACGTTAACCTAGTTAATGTGAACACTAACGTGGAATGGTAAAGCTTGCAACGTTAATAAGAAAAGTGATCGCCATAACGCTGTGAAGCCATCCAAAGCTCATGTTACTTGCCACGTTAACTAAGTTAACTGGTAGTTAACGTAGAAGAAAAAGGAACTCCAACGTTAAGGGAAAACGTGAACACCACTAACATTGGATAACTTGGCAATGATCCACGTTAAGAGTCACGTTAACTTAGTTAACGTGAACTCTAACGTGGAAGAGGAAAACAAAAGCCAACGTTAGTGACACTCACTTTTGTCACTAACGTTGGACCAACTAGCATTGCCTACGTTAACTTTCACGTTAAGACTATTAACGTGAAAGTTACCGTGGAGTTGAGATAAAGAGCCAACGTTGGTGACACTCACTTTTGTCACTAACGTTGGAAGATGGCATCACTACTACGTTAAGAGCCACGTTAACTTAGTTAACGTGAGCTCCAACATAGAGAATGTGGCATTTGGAGCGTTAGTGACAAAGGTGAGTGTCACTAACACTCTTGAAGGTGGATCACACCTAGCTAACATGACTCTTAACGTAGGAACAAAGGGGCACTAAGCAACGTTAATGGGAAAAGTGATTCCCATTAACGTTCACGAAGGGGTACAAGCCAACGTAATTGGGAAAAGTGAGTCCAATAACGTTGGCCAAAATTTGAGAAAGCAACGTTAGTGTCACGTTAAGACCACTAACGTTGGATTTAACGTGGATATATGAAGGTGGAA